>NC_067150.1:2444444-2750000 GCF_903995435.1 Acomys russatus | reverse complement strand
TACTTGTAAGATCAGGGACAGACGGACTATAGGACATAGTCTGCTGCTCGCCAGAACTGGGTCAAGGAGTGAACAGGCAGAGCCGAGTCAACAAATGGTGCTTATCCAACTGGATGGCTACATGTAGAAAAATGCAAATAAATCCATATCTATGACCCTGTACAAAACTGAAGTCCAAATGGATCAAAGACCTCAACATAAAAGCAGATACCCTAATTCTATTAGAAGAAAAAGTGGGGAAGAGCCTGGAGCTCATTGGCACAGGAGACAACTTCCTGAACAGAAAATCAACAGCTCAGGCTTTAAGACCAACCATTAATAAATGGGACTTTATGAAACTGAAAAGTTTCTGTAAGGTCAAGAACAGTGTCAACAGAACAAAATGACCGCATACAGACTGGGAAAAGATCTTCACTAACCCTACATCTGACAAAGGGCTGACATCAAAAATATATAAAGAACTCAAGAAATTAAACACCACCAAATCAAATAATTGAATTTTAAAATGGGATACAGAACTAAACAGAGAATTCTCAACTGAGTTATATCAAATGGCTAAGAAACACTGAAAAAAATGTTCAGCATCCCTTGTTATCGGGAAAATCCAAATCAAGATGGCTGTGAGATTCCATCTTACCCCTATCCGAATGGCTAAGATAAAAAACTCAGGTGACAGCCCATGCTGGAGAGTATGTGGAGAAAGGGGAACATTCATCCGTTGTTGGTGGGAGTACAAAATTGTACAACCACTTTGGAAATCCATCTGATGCTTTCTTAGGAGAGTGGAAATAATTCTACCTCAGGGCCAGCCATACCACTCCTGGGAATATACACGAAAGATGTTCTACCATTCAAAAAGACATTTGCTCGACTATGTTCATAGCATATTTATTCATAATAGCCAGAACCTTGAAACAACCTAGATGTCCCTCAACTGCCAAGAGCCGCCCTGTTCAGGGAGCTCACTAGGCATGTGGGCTGTCTTGGAGGTGATCTGGTGTTTGCAAGGTCTTATACCACGATGTACCCCAAAACTGCTTCCAGCCTCTGACATGCTGTCAGGAGCCATTGATTTGGGAAAGTCCAGGAGGCATGAGAGATCTCTGGAGGTGATCCGATATTTGCAAAGTCTGTATCGTGATGTGCCCCAGAATTGCTCCCAACCTCTGACTACCCTGTCAATTGTGTACTGCTGTATCTCTCTGAAATCTGGCATTAGAGCCGGGCATGGTGGCGCATGCCTTTAATCCCAGCACCCAGGGAGGCAGAGGCAGGTGAATCACTGTGAGTCTAAGGCCAGCTTGGTCTACAAAGTGAGTCCAGGACAGCCAGGACTACATTCATGGCTAGCCCAGTCTACAAAGCGAGTCCACGATAGCCAAGATTACACAGAGAAACCCTGTCTCGAAAAACCAAAAATAAATACATCTGGCATTGGTGTGAATTGTTAGCTTCTGGGTACTGACCAGCTCTGATTGAGCAAACTTCCTAGAGGATCTTATTGAAGATGTACTTTTTGTTATCCAGATGAACTAATCCCTGATTATGGAATTCCTGATTTGGCCCAAATAGTTTTAAAAGTTAAAGTTAGTTTATGGCTGCAATAAATACCTTTGTGGACCTCCAGATGCCTCACTTAGGATAGCCTACCAGCAGATTTGTGGCTTCAGATAAGCCTCCACCACAGATGGCACCACAAATCCTGGTATTTGACCATAAATATAGCCAAATTTGTTTAAACTCCATGTGAACCTATATGGAATGATGTTACCTAGAGATGTCTGAATTTACTCTGTTTCTTAGAATGAAAGACAGACAAAATTATTGTCCTGAGCTCATAAAGAACTAAGAGATACCTGGATAATGTATAGTCAGGTCCGTCCTAACTGATAAGTTGTATACTCTTAACCTTAGACCCTGCCAACCTTCGTCATTTTGAACTCACCATGAACTTACGTAATGGATACATGGATAAGAAATGTTTAGATTTAAAGCATGTAACCTGTTGTATTTTAGAATTCACCTGCTTTTGTGATTAATTGTACTCTTCTAACTATGAGGTAATTCCCTTTTCTCAGAAGTATATATATGGGCTACAATAAATGTGAGAAGGAGAAAAGGAGAAAAGGAACAAAGAAGAAAAGGAAGGAGAACGAGAGAGAAAAAGGAGAACAAAGGAGAAAAGGAAGGAGAATGAGAGAGAAATGAAGGGGAACAAAAGAGAGAAATGAAGGAGAACAGAGGAGAAAAGATTGAGCAGCTTAACTTCAGATGAAGTTAAAACGCCTGACTTCATCCACCTTTTCTCCTGGTCCTCTTCTCTTGAACGTATGTGTGTGAGTGGTTTATTTTCTATCTCTCTCTCTTACTTCTCATTTCTCTCTAGATTAGCAAATAAGTTAGCAGACTCAGGGGCATCAGCCTTCTATGGCTAATAAGCCTAAGTTTACACCAACTTACTGGAGATCTCCGCAAAGAGGCCTATCTACAGATCAAAGAGCCTCCTTTTACGACCCCGTGCAGTTTCTAGCCAGAAGCCGCTTTTACAGCCTCAGCCATAGGAAAAAAGGTGGTCAGTTTAAGTTCTCCTCAGCCGCAGTACAGCCAGTCCCTAGAGAAGAAACCTTGGGCTCTTTTTCCCTTTCTTTCTTTTTTCTTCTTTCAATCCTGATCAGTTGCCTGAGCCATCAGCTCTGGTCACCCAAGAGATAAAGTAAACTAGAAGGGCATCCGCAATCCAATACCAGAGTAACTACCCTGGACCCTCTCCAGAGCACCAGCCGGGCATTAACACTCAACCAAAGAATGGATAAAGAAACTGTGGTACATTGACACAATGGACTTAGTATAGCAAGAAGGAAGATTTTCAGATGTTTTACTTCTGCTAATACAATTAGCAGAGGATCAGTCTTAATTGCTCTGTACACCCCACCCACTTTGTACAATTATAATGTTTTAACTGTGTAATGCTTATGATAAATTATGCTTTCAGAACAAAAGAACTGGACACTGATGCTAGGTTAGACCTGACAGGATTCATTCCTCTCAGCATGTTGGACACTGACATCCTGAATCCTCCTTGTTCCAGCCCCCGATGCCTCTGTTGTTGTTACCCATGAGAATTGGACAACTTCCCGGACAGTGTTGTAGAAAGTTTCTGAACCCAATTGGTCCTGCATTTAATCTGTCCCACACAGGATGTTTATTAAGCCTGGAATCTCTCAACACTTAGAAACTGGACCAGAAATGCAATCCTTGGCTTGCTTAACCATTTTCCTCCATTTAGCAGGGCCTTCTAAGGTATTATACACCCCAATTCGGCCAAAAGAAACCTTAAGAGAGAGATGTCCCATCCCCTCTAAGGGAGGGTGGGTAGGTTTCTGTTTGCTCTCTTGGTCTACAAATGCTTATTTTCATCAGGAGGTGATCTAACAGATAGACATGATTCTATAGATATATAAAGTAAAATCATTAAACAAAGTCTTCAGAAGCTTCAGAGACCCACAGAATATGGCATTTGAAGATGCTTTTATTATTCTAAAGAGTCTTTGACAACAAGACAAGTTAACTCCTGACAACACCCAGCCTGCCTCAAAGAAGATGATGAGCATCAGAGAACCTCCTTATAGAGTTGGCTTTAAATGTGGTAAACAAGCCACTGGTTAAAATGTCTCCATTTCTGCCACGGACAGAATTCTGCCTAAAAATGGGCAAGCTTAGATGCAGGCAGAGTCAGTGGCCGAACTCTGCTGATACAGGGTAAGCAAGTACTCAATAGGTCCTGCCTCCTGAGTAAGTCTGGCAGAGATATTGGGCGAGAAGGCTGAAGATGAGGCCCCAACATGATAGGAAGTGTTGGCTGACTTTTCAGGAAGTAAACTGTCTCAGTCATTTGTTTTTCATTTTGAAGCTGCTAACCTGCAGTACTGGTTCACCCAGGCATTTAAGTTTTATTCCTTATCAAGTCTCTGAGGAGGGTGGAAGACCAGATAGTTTAGTTTTACAATCAATTTTAGTTGGTAAGATCAAGATCAAGGATTTAAGTTAATAGAGATGAGATATGACAGATATTGAATTTTATTCAGAAATTTAGACCCAAAAAGATAGGAAAGATGTTTATTTCAAGTTTGACAAATACAAATAGCCAAATCACTATGGATGTCACATTTATGTAACTCATGATTGTCTTATAGTTCTCTCTACTATATGTAGTTTTGTTCCATTCATGTGTAATAAAATAAATATTATGTTAAAAATTTTAAAGTAAAAATATCTATCAGTTTTCTTGGACTCCATGTTATCTCATCATAATCATGCTCAGCATTATTAACATGCTGTACAATTACTGGGACAACTGATGGTAACTTTGTAGTCAGCAACTCCTCTGGAAGTGCACTTGACTAATTATTCTAATTCTTTGTTGTCATAGTATTCATTCATGAGTATTCTTTGTCAACAGTGGAAAAACTGAGACAGGAAGACTAAGTACCTTGATAATAAGTCATGACTGAGTTCTAAGGCATGGGTAGATAGGATTGCTAGATAATAAAGCATACACAGATGCACTTCAAATTTAGGTGATAAGTAATTACATTAACATAAGTAGACTATACTATTTACATTATATATATATATATATATATATATATATATATATATATAAGGTACTCAAAGATGGGATTATATGTGTAATTTTTTTTTTCTGTTGCTCTGGGAAAAAAAATGCCCCAATAAGGAACCATCTAAGGAGAAGGAATTTGTTCTAGCTTACAGTTCCAGAGGGACACAGTCCAACATGGTGATATAAGCATGAAGGCAGAAGCCAAAGCTGGCTTGTCAAGTTTCATCTACATCTACACACAAGAGGCAGAAAGAAAATAGCAAGTGGAAGTTAGTTTTTAAAACTGCAATGCGTCCCCCTGTATGATGGTTCCACCTTCCAAATGTTTCATGACTTCCAGATAGCACCACTCACCACGGCCCTTGTTCAAACAAGAGTTTTTATCTCTATTTTCTTTGGGGTTCCTTAATTCCTCTACTCCCTTCCAACCCCTGGCCCTAGATAGGAGAGAATGAAGGTAAAGCAGACAGTAGACATGGACTTCTTTTGACTTAGTTCCTTCTGGTTAGGGTTGTAGGGTTCTTTGGGGGAAATATCAATCTCAGTAGTCAGAATAAATAGCAGTTCAGCAGCAGCAAACAGCAAAAGCAGAAGAACTAACACAAGCAACCTTCTTCCTCTTCCACTGGTCTTCTTGAAGCATTCTTCCTCTCTCTGGGCTCTGATATTTATATTCTCCCAGAACCCTCAGAATTCCACTAACTCCAGTTGGCATAGCCTATACCCCACATGAGGCAATTGGACAAGCAAAAGCAGCCCAATACCCCACACTTGGGATTAAAACAAAAACATGTTTACGTAACATTACTGGGTTTTTAAAGAAACCAACACTTCCACTACGCAATACTGACGAGGACATTTCACATTCTAAGTATACAATATGTAAATTTACTTTGATTTTTCCTTCACTTTTATGAATCTGACCAACTAGCGAATGGAATATCAAAGGTCATTGTTGATGGATTGCTAGACTCCCCCCTATGTTGACTTTGTTGTCCCAGGTTGATCTAGAGAATTTGCACCTCCAACAAATTTCTAAATAAGACTCATGCTCTGGTCAAAGTCTCTACTTTGAGAAATATCTGCAGCCTACAATCTGCCTCTGAGCTTTGCCCATAGCATAAGGAGATTTATTATGGAAGGTTAGACACTAGGATTAAATTTAACAACACCTCAGAGACAAAGATAGAGTCACAAGATGAACAAGAATCAGTTAAAGCCAATCAGTGACTATGTGGCAATGGATAAAGACCAAGTGAATTCAATGATCACATCCAGATGTTAATGGTGCAAACAGATCTAATTGAGATACTGGAGGTCAGGGGCTCACCACTAATTTCAGTTTTTAAAATAAATAAACCTTGGTACTCTTGCTATAATACAAAAGAATATATATCGATGTAGAGCTAGTTTCTCTTCTGAAGCATTTAGGAATAGAGGTCTTTCTGACATGGATTAAAGGAAGTGTCCAAGAACACCAGGTATGAAACCTACCACTATAAAACCCACTAGCTACATTGTTAGAATTAGGTGCAGTTTTGCTCAGTCAATTACAGGTTGTATTAAAACCAAAAACAAAGAAAAAAGCTCACCATAATGAGAATCAAGGATACACTGCAGTCTTTTGCCCATAATCCCACTTCAAAGAAATTGCTATTGAATTGTTACATTTTGATGTTTTTTAAAGACATAAACCACAGAATAGCTTTAAAGTGTGCTACAGAGATGACTGGCTTGGGCTGTTTGTCATAGCACTGCACAGGGTTTTCTATGCTCCTGAGTGACTCTAGCTCCACACTGCAGTCCCAATGGCAGTTACACCTAAAAGAGGTTTCTCTTTTGATTTTACTGAATAAATCCATTACAATGGGCTACACTTGCTTGGTTTTCCTTATTTACATCAATGTTGGCCCTAAGGCAATCATTTCCACGAGGGCAGTGACCTTCTCTGCCAGGTCTCTTATGCTGACAGGTAGGCTGGAACAATAGGTAGGGGCCTGCCGTTTCCTCTCCCTGGGCTCTGAGCTGGATGGGCAGTGTCAATGACCCAGCCTCTTCCCACAAAACCCGGAGGAAAAATACACTGAGTTGGGAGTCTTGTCAGAGTAAGATCTCAATTTTATTATGGCTGGTTTTTCTTATATAGAGCATAGGGAGTTGGCAGGGTAAAAAGTGTCAGGAGATATGACGTCTCCCAGGACATAAAGTGGCCTGATACTGTGAGACCAATTGGTTTGTGTTACTTGGCTGTTGGCAGGCAAGGTTTGCACCAGGATGTGCCCGGGTGAACCATGATGAGTTCATTCTTATGCAGAAGTATTTACCAGAGACTGTTGTTGAAACAGGCTCGGTTTTGTCCTCAAGGCCTCAGAGGGTCGACAGATTTGGCAATGGGGTCCAACACTTCTCTGCTCATTCATCTGGTCTGTCAATGTCTGGTATCTTATAAACTGTGAAAGAAATAAATTCCATTAAAGATGCTCTTACACATTTATTTTTCCTAATACTATAAAATCTTTAGAAGTTTTAGTCTAGAAAATGTTAGGCACCATCCTTAGTTAAGTATTCTCTGAATATTTATAGGAACTATCTGACAAAGTTTTGGTAGTTCTTTACATAATTCAGCTACTTATTAGAGTAATAGAGGGAGTGAAATCTTCATATTTCTGAATAAAATGTTTTCAAACCTGAGTGAGAGGGAGGTAATAGGGTAACAGAGTGGTGAGAGTAAGGCTTTATGGTTGCACTTAGTACTCAGCCACAGAGCTCATCATCCCTTTCCATTCTGTGAGAACACAAAAAGTGGGCAATATTCCTCCACTAGAGAGAATATGGGTGCCCACACCAAGAACATATACAGGGGATCTGGCTATTCCTTTAATAGTGTCTAACTGTATAAGTTTTTTTTTTTTTGTACATATTAAATACATTATGTTACTGGCTTAGGATTTTTCTGTAATTGAAGTATATGAAATAATAGCATAAAAGAAAGGAGGTGGTTAAAAGGGAATAGACTTCTTCAGTCTGTTTTGGTTTCTGGAGTATGAGTCAATCTCACTAAGAAGATAGCACTGATGAGTCAATAAAGCCTGCTAGAAGGTTCCATGTAGGCACCAGATTGACATCTCTGTGCTCAATTATTTGTCTGGGTTTTTTTTCTCAGGAAAGAGGCCCCCTTTTCAGTTGATGGAGAACAGCTCTTTGTCTTAGCAACATCCATGGTTGTTTAAAGATTTCTATGACATCCTCTTGGCCAGCAGCTCAGTTGAGTGCAGCCAGATCCTGTTAACGAAAAGAGATTCTCAGTTGAGACTCCACATCCTCTACTATTACTATTAGCAGTTAGGATCAATAGGGTCACCTTTATACATTCCAAGAAGTTTCCACTGGACTAGGTTTCTGCATGTCCCCTGTAGACTCCTCCTCCTTACCTAACATATGTAGATCTATGGATTCTAGTTTGGTTATCATTTATTTAATACTTAGTATCCACATATAAGTGAATCCATGCCATATTTATCTTTCTGGGCTTGGGTCACATCACTCCAGGATGATTTTTTTCTAGTTCCATCCATTTGCTTGCAAAATTCATGATGTCATTTTCTTTATCCACTTATCAGTTTAGAGAAATATAGGTTGTTTCCAATTTCTTGCTATTATGAATAAAGCCACTATGAGCAAAATTGAGCAACTGTCTTTGTGGTAGGATGGAACATTTTGAGAGGGATGGGGTATATGGCCAAAATGGTATGGCTAAGTCTTGAAGTAGACCAGTTTCCAATTTTCTGAGAGATGGTCATATTGATTTCCAGAGTGGATGAATGCGTTTGCACTCCCACAGCATATGTGGAGTGTTCCCCTTGCTTCAAATCCTCACCAGCATGAGGTGTCACCTGCACTTTTTATCTTAGATGTTCTGACAGGTGTAACGTGAAATATCAAAGTAGTTTTGATTTGCATTTCCCTGATGGCTAAAGGTATTGAAATTTTCTTTAAGTGTTTTTCAGCCATTTAATGTTCTTCTACTGAGAGTTCCCCATTTAGATCTGTAACCCATTTTGTAATTGGATCATTTGGCTTATTGATTCATAGTTTCTTCAGTTCTCTCTATATATTTGGATGTTGGATATTAGACTTCTACTGATCATGGAGTTGGGATAATATTTTTTCATTATGTAGGCTGCCACTTTGTCTGACTGACGGTGTCATTTTAAGTTTCACGAAATACCATTTACTAACTTTTAATGTTAATTCTTGTGCTGCTGGTGATCTGTTCAGGAAGCTGTCTTCTGTTTCAATATATTCAAGGCTAATTTCCACTTTCTCTTCTCTCAGGTTCAGTGTTTCCGGTTTTATATTGAAATCTTTGATCCCCATAGACTTGAGTTTTGTGTGAGGTGGTAAGTATGGATCTCTTTGCATTCTACCTGGTGACATTCAGTGTATCCAGCATCTTTTGTTGAAGATGCTGTCTTTTTTTCCTTTAGAGAAAACTTCTGCATTCTTTGTAAAAATCAGGTTTCTATAAGTGTGTGGATTTCTTTCTGGGTCTTCAATTCAGTTCCACCATCAACATGTCTGCTTGTATGCCAGTACTATGAAGCTTTAATTACTCTAGTGCTGTAGAATAACTTAAAATCATAGATGGTGATACCATCAGTAGTTCTTTTATTCTACAGATTTGTTTTCACTATCTTGGTTTTTTGTTTGTTGGGTTGTATTTTGTTTTGTTTTGTTTTGTTTTCATATGAAGTTAAGAATTGTCTTTTAGTAGTCTGTAAATCTGTGTTGGAATTTTAATGGGGATTGCATTTAATCTCTACATTTCCTTTGATAGGATAACTGTTTTTATTATTTTAATCCTACCAATTCATGAGCATGGGAAATCATTCTACCTTCTGATATGTTTTATAATATCTTTCTTCAAAGACTTCAAGGCTTTTAAAAAAAAATCACACCCCTCTAAGATATTTTCTGTTATTTTAGGCTATTGTAAAAGGTGTTACAATACTTTCTTTCTCAGTCTATATGTTATTTGTATATATGAGGGATGCCAATTTTTTAAATTAGTCTTATAGCTAGACACTTTGATCAAAGTGTTTATCAGCCATAGAAGTTCCCTTGTGGATTTTTCAGATCATTTCTGTGTACAATTTTATCATCTTCAAATAAAAGTAGTTTGACTTCTTCCTTTACAATTGGTGTCTTCTTGACCTTCTTCAGTTGTCTTATTGCTCTAGCAAAAGCTTCAAGTGGTATATTGAATAATTATAGAGAAAGTGGACAACCTTATCTTGTTCCTGATTTTGTGGAATTGTCTTGAGTTTCTCTTCATTTAATTTGATGCTGACTATAGACTTTTGTATGTTTAGCTATGTACTTTATATTCATAATTTTTCCAAGATTTTTATGCTTTGGATTTCCCTGGTATCTGTTTTATGTTCCCCTTTTCGTTTATGAATTTATTAATGTGGATAATCTCTTTTTGACTTTTAGTTAGATTTAATAAGGGTTTTTCTGTCTTGTTGATTTTCTCAAGGGACTAATTTTTGTTTCACTGATTCTTTGTATTATTTTCTTTGTTTCTATTTTATTGATTTTAGCCCTCAGTTTGATCATTTCTTGCCATCTATTCATCTTGTGTGCCCTCAATTCTTTTTTCTTCTAGAGTTTTCAAGTGTTTTGTTAAGTTTCTGGTTTGAGAGCTCTCCAGTACACACACACACACACACACACACACACACACACACACACACACACACCCTTAGCACAATGTACTTTACTCTTTGAACAGTTTTCATTTTGTATCATAAGTTTGAGTATGCTGTATATTCATTTTCACTGAATTCTAGAAAGTTTTTTTTTATTTCTGTTTTAATCTATTTTTATTCATTATTGACCTGTTCTTTTTACGTAAGTTTGTCATCTTTCTATTCTTTCCATTCTTGATGATATCCAGCTTTAATATGTGGTGGTCTGATAGGGTCAGAGGGTTATTTCACTTTTCTTATATCTGTTGATATTTGCATTTTGTCTGAGTATGTGGTCAGTTGTGGAGAAGTTTCATGAGATGAAGAAAAGGTACGCTCTTTTGTGTTTGGTTAAAATATTCTATAAATATCTGTTTAGGTCAACTTGTTTTATAACGTATGTTATATTTCTCTGTTTAGTTTTTATGTAGATGACATGTCATTTAGAGATATTGGGGTATTAAAGTCTCCCTCTATCAGTGTGTGTGTGTCCATATGTAATATAAGCAACAGTAGTGTTTCTTTTACAAATTCATGTTCCCTTGTGTTTGGAGTACAAACGTTAAGAATTAAAATATTATCTTGATAGATTTTTCCCTTTGATGAGTATGCAGTGTCCTTCCCTATTTCTTTAATTTTTGAAGCTTATTTTGTTAGATATTTAAATGGCTAGCCCAGCTTGTTTCTTAGGACCACTTGCTTGGAATATATTTTTTCCCACCCTTTACATTGAGGTAATGTCTATCATTAATGTTGAAGTGTGTTTCTTGGTTGCATCAGATGATAAAAGAATTACCTTCTATCTCATACTTTCTCTTGCTCTCTTATGGCTATCTCTCCTCTGTTCCTCTGTTTCCTTCCATGTCTTTTTCTCTCCTCCTATGTTCTCCTACTGTCTATTTCTCTCTCCATCTCTCTATTTCTCTGTCCACCCTCATGGCTCACTTAGGCCCTAACTCCATTTCCCTTCACCCAAATAAATGTCTTTGTACCAGATCTGTTGTGTGGCAACTATATCTTCATTATATATTGTAACAGTTAACATGGGTGACTGCTGACACTAAGGTCTGGGACAAACACACAAGTGGTGGGAGGAAGGTTAGATGGGAAAGATGAAGATTAGATGTGGATGGGGTCAGGAAAGGCTGTCATGGGGTGTTCTGCTGCAGAGCTGGACATAGGACTGAGGATTTGTATCTGGAGTAATAACAAGAAGAGAAGGTCTGTAAACAGATGACCTGGTTTTCTGGGAAGCCTGGCCTATTGGTTAGCAAGGGAAAAATTGCATTTAATTATATTAATTAATACAGCCTTTATAAGAGGCACACCTTAAGTATATTGACACAGGAAATTAAAAAAAAAATAAAGTTGCCAAAACACCTTTTTTTCAATTTCAACCTTACTCAAGCTTTTAGAAAATAACTAGAATAAATAATATGGAAATTGTCAGTACTAAGCATAATAGAAATGGGATGTGTCCTATAGATACTGTGAGAGAACCTTTTCATCAAACTTTAGGCAATACAGCTAAAAATTTGAACAGAACTGACACCAGAAGAACCAGAAAATCAGAATCCTACTGCAATCTGTTAATTAAGTCTAGCTTAGAATCCTATTATACAAAGAGTCTCTGAGCTAGTATTTATCCATTGATGAGTGAAAGTCAATTGAACTTAATGTATCTCTAATAATATAAAAAGTATACTAAAATATGTGAAACATCTCTATGTAGAAAATGAACTTTTTACTACATCTATTGAATAAAAACTCAATTTTAAAGAAGGTTGTATACTATAATGTGTACACTAAAATCATACGTGATACCAGGAGAAACAGCTCAGTGGTTAACTGCCCTTGCAAAAGATCTAGTTCCAGTTCACAGCAGCAACCTGGTGTTTACGAGCACCTATAACTCTGGCTCTAGAGGATTCTACGCATTTTGATCTCTGTAAATACCTGCATACACATGACACACTTAAACATATGCAATCACACATATAAACATTTAAGAATCTTTGAAAAATCATGAGTATTTGGAAGATTGTGTTTAAAAATGTCTTCATATACTGGAGTTAGGCTAGTTTATAAGTAGATCGTAGTAAACACTAAACATGAAGCACGTGGTAAATAATTCCCAATACGTTATTGGTAAGAACTTCTCTTCATCCGAAGATACCATTAACCTAGGAAGACCATAACCCGCAAGAAGAAATAGGAGTGATAATTCACGTAAAGAATTCGTATCTAACGTACACACATATGTAAAGAATTCATATCTAACGTACACACATATGTAAAGAATTCATATCTAACGTACACACGTTTCATATATGTCAAAAAACAACATTTAAAGAATTCGTATCTAACGTACACACATTTCATATATGTCAAAAAACAAATTGTTCCAGGGGAAAACATCCCACGGAGTCTTTCCTACTCATTGCTACAAAGATTCAAACAAAATCAGAGCTGAGTTCCAACAGTGTGACGTCATTCAGCGGCAAATGAGTGATGATGCAGGAGCCCCTTTAAAAGGAAAAGTCTCATCTCAGTGCTTGTAAGATCCATAGCCGCAGTGTACAGAAAGGAGAGCCAAAATTTGCCGACATGGGAGAGCATTCACATCTTCTTAGCACTCAGTTGCTATCTCTTTTTACTCCTCACACAGCCTAGTGTTTCTGTTATAGTAACAGCTACTTTATATGGGAATCAGACATAAGGAAGTTCAAGGTCTTTAATATGTCCTCTGGGTGCCACTGTAGCTATAGATTAATTTAACAATTACCATGAAGAGGAACAGCTTTCCTCCAAATATCTGGTTCTCAAAGGTAAAGAGAGAGTACAAAAAAGGCACATATGACATTTCCATCTGTGTTACCATAATTCAATACAAAAGAGCAACTTAATAGAAAATACGCAGAGCTGGAATGTTTTTTCATAAATTATTGGATGTAATTAGTCAACAAATATAAAAATGCTTTTATTATCATTGGTATCAAAATATGTAAACAAAACTGTGTTGGCATTATTCACTGTCCAAGAGAAAATAAATATTTAAAATTTGTAAATGTATGCCAGCAGACATGTGTCACTGGTAAATTATAATTTGAATATCCTTTGTGAAAATTTCTTTGGGAGTCTCAAACAAGCTTGAATGTAGTCTGTGTTCTAGCCGATTGAAGTTTAGCTCCTGGCTGGATATTAACTCGTACATTATGATTCATGCATTGGAAAGTTCTTTCATCTCATTTCACAAAACAAAAATTGTGGGAGTAATTGAATATTTAGTAAGCAGATACATTGAGTTGTGGTTATATAATGGGATATCACCTAGTGACACCACAATAGGTGTATGAAACACAAAGATAGAAGAGTCAGACATACGCAGACACATGGACTCATTGAAAAGCCTCTTTCATTACTGATGAGTGAGGTCTCAACTGACTTCATCACATGGGTAGTGAGACAGGATTTTTTGTGTGTGTGTGAAGATAATTATATTTTCCCTTCATTTGTTCACTTCCTGTTTGGATGTATTACTTGATATAAAGAGATGGATTTTGGGGTCTGAGAGACGGCTCAGTGGTTGAGAGTTCTTCCTGCTCCTCCGGAGGTCCTGAGTTTGGTTCCCAGCACCCACATGGCAGCTCACAACTGTCTCAGAGACATGCAGGCAGGCAAAACACCGATGCAATAAAATAAATTTAAATTTAAAAAATAAAGAGATGGATTTTTAAAGTAAAATAAAATTATAATGGTTACTAAGGATTTTGAATTTTATGACCAAAGCTAGGAAGAGGCAGTTGTGTTCACAAAAATGAAACATCAACACTCTTAATTAAAATTAAATTCAGACAACATCTCATGGCAACAATGTCACTAGAATGTTCCTTTTATCCTATAAGCAACGTAGGACAAGGACTTAGAAGACTTGAAGTTGGGAGGGTAATATGTTGATGATATGGGTGGTATTGGAGCAGTAAAGTATGCATATAATCATATTTTATTGTATACATATCTGAAATTCTAATGGGAAAAAAAGGTTGTTTATTAGATACCTAAATTCACTAGTTTTTATACCTTTGAAGTGAAAACATGCACATACATACACACAAACACACACACACACACACACACACACACACACACACACACACACACACACACAGCCTAATGGCACTGTTCTCTTGACCAGGGTGCACACCTATATTTTGAACAAACCATGGGTAAAATTTTAAAAAAGAAAATGACCATGCTTTTTATAAGTCAAAAATTTATAATAATTATTTGATAAAATTACCTTTTCATAACACCAAGAGAAAGAAAGAATACTTCTCATAATTCAAAACTCAAAATGCTCACATATTGAAAGAAGTATCTGTGGTAGAGATGATCATTCTATCTTCTGCATACCATCTCGTATCAATGCATCATTTACTGAATTTAACCGTGAAGTGAGTGTGTGCAATTTTTATTCATTTTGCCTTCATAAAATATGAGGTTTGCAATGGTATGCAAAATGTAATCCAAATAACAGACTCAAGCTATGGATGCATGTTTCTTATTTTAATATCTATAGAAAACACATTTTTTATGAGGCTTAAATTTTCTTTTTCTTTTTTTTTTTAAGATTTATTTTATTATTATGTATAAAGTGTTGTCTGCTTGTTCACCTGTAGGCCAGAAGAGGGCACCAGGTTACATTATAGGTGGTGGTGAGCCACCATGTGGTTGCTGGGAATTGAAATCAGGACCTTTGGAAGAGCAGGCGGTGCTCTTACCCACTGAGCCATCTCTCCAGCCCCGATGCTTAAATTTCAATGGACCAAAATTTCAATATGGACATTTCTGCTCCCACAGAGAGGAACCCTAAACCCTAGAAATGTGTCACACTGGACAGGAAAATTGACATTGCAGTTGTGATGGGACTCAGAGTTTTCAAAAGGGGAGTTATCCCGGAAAATGTGGTTTAAACCTATGGTAGCAAAATCACTGTAAGAGAAGAGGAGGAAGAAAAGTCAGTTAGACATACTTATATGATGACATATGAAAGAACAGAATGGTAGAGGAACTGGGACAAGAGCTGTGCAACACAAGATGTACAGAGACAAGAAAAGTTAGAGAACGAAATCTTCATCGAGTATTAGAAAGAACATGGCTCTATAATCTTTTTTAGATTTCTTACCTCCAGAAATATAAACTTATATTCACATTTTGTCTTAAAATTGCTTATTCTGTTTTTTTTTTTTTTCATGAATAATAAGAAAAGAGTACAAATGGTAGTGTACTTTTTGGGCTCTTTGAAGTACAGAAGTCAGAAAATTTGTATTCATTACGGCATACCAATGTGAAACTCAAGTTATATTCTCTTGAATAGAAAGGTATAGTAACATCCAACACCATAGAACAGATGCCGAAGGGACCCGTAAGTTATTAAACAATTCCAGTTGTCATTCGGCATAGCCACGAGAAGCAATGTGGGGCCCTCTGGCTCATCACCAAGGCAAATGGATGTGATTACTTCCTCTCAGAAGTCACTGGTACTGTCTGCTTCAGTTACATGCTAATGGATCTTTATCACTTTCTTTTTTATCCTCTTCTCTATTCTGGTGACAGAGGATTCTTTGGAAACTATAACCTTCCTTTTGCTTCATCTCCATTGAAACCTTCACAAGAGCACACTCGTACTAAGATACCTACTGATAAGACCTTGATAACTTCCTGTGACCAGGTCAGTACTTTCTTGTTTGCCCTTCTTCAAGCCTCTTATGTCTAACTGCAGAGGCATCTTGCCATTGTTTCTCCTTTTCTGTAGATATCCATCTACCTAGATAACTCCATTTGGATACCCTTGCCCTGCCTATGAGCTGGCTAATTCTGGCTGATTATTCTGAACTCAGCTAAAAGACATTGAGTTACTAAACTGTTCTTTCTTTTTCTCCTCTCCTCTCCTTCACGTTGTCATTATCTGTGATGTGGAACATATGAGGAGGCTTTCCTGGCAGCCTGTATTCTCCCTGTTTGGACTTTGAGTCTTTCACAGTGTGAACTGCATAAATGTTTCTTTCTTTAAATGGTAACCTGTCTAGAGTATCTAATCACAGGAAAGAAAAAGTGGCTAATAGCCTTTTGGAGAAATATTAGTATATATTTTCTTAAAAGAGATATGGAAATTTTTTTCTCTAATGTATTTACAAGATTAACATCAAGCAGCACAGCTCAGGGCAACTATGTCCCCTGGAGAACTCCTCATGGGATAAATGCCAAGGTCAATGATGTAGGTGACACAATTACCACTTCATGAATTATGACCCTGCTTTCCTGAGATGACATCACACAAATTTTACCATTGTGATAGAAAAAATGTCATGAAATAATTTTGCCCAAGTGTGTAGAGGCTAAAGGAAATTGTTAAAGAAATGGAATTTTATTCTGGGAAATGGCTTCTTTTCCTTAGCATTCAGCTGTCATGTGGAAACTTGTTTCTAGATTTTATCTCAATGTTGTTAGTCTGCATTTTGTGTTGTTTGGTGTCCCTGCAGAGCTAACCAAGGAATAAAATCCCTTTGAAGTTAATGGGAGCCTTGCACTCAAATTTAGCCCTACGGGATTTGTCTAGTAAAGTAAGAGCAGGCCTTTTATTTATCTCAGTGTTTATGTAATCACCAGGGAAACTGCTATTACTCAGCTGGATGGCTCTTACAGCAGTGGAAATATTTGCAATTTTAAATCAGTTTTAGGGTTTATTTTCCTTTATTTTTCAGAGATTCAGAACTAGCAACCTGATCTAAAGCTCACATGCCTACTTTACAGGGATGTGACACGCAGAGCCAGGTCACTGGTAGTCTAGTCCTCCTGCACCAACTATGCATGTTGGCGGAAGCTCCCTTATCATTCCAGATTTTAAGTGAAGCAGACTAAATAAGTACAAAAGGAATTTGCTTAGAAAATTCTATGATTCAAGATAAATTGAAGTATTTATGAAGGAAAAAACATACAAGAGCATTATCCTTACAGCAACATAATCGTAGCTGTATCCTTTGCAGTGTCCAGGGTTCTACAGGTAATTAAATGGGTCACTGACCCTCAAATAGCAGGCATATGAATCTCCAGTGACTATTTGAAGGGATGCTGAAGAGAAACTATGAACTTTTATGTTTTAATTTCTAAAATAACATATTTAACTATTTATTTATTAATGTGAAAAGTAAGTATGTGTGGTGTATTTGTGTATACACATGCTTGCATGTGTGTGGGTGCAGGTGTTTTCAGAAGACTGGTAAGTACTATCCTGTAGGGACTTCTTCATGGCCACATCACACTTGAACCCAGAGTAGGCACATAAAGCTAGACCAGCTGCCAGCCTGCTCTGGAGACCTTTTGTCTCCATCTGTCAGAATGCTGCAATTGCAGGCACACTGCCACAGCAAGTGCTGTATTAACTGAGTCATCTCCCCAGTCCTGTACTTCCTAAATTTTAAAACTATAGAGTCCCCTCATTCCGTAAACAAATACACTATGCAAACACACATGGCATGTTCACAGTGTGTACCCCGAGCTTGGTCAACTGTTCAACCTGCCTTTAGTCTGGCTGATTGTAATATAATTCCAACTAGTTCTTAAAATGCTAGTTTGGTTGCAGTTCACCATTTGTGGAAAAGTTAGAAATCGCCACAGCACAGTTTCTGCATCAGAGTAATGAGGATGGTGGAGCTATTTTGAAAAAAGAACAGTTTTAAAGTGTAATTTTACATAACTGAAGGACCCGTGACAACTGCTTTAAATGTATTCCTTTCATACTCCTGCAAAATTGAATTGCACAAAACTCTATACACACTCCTAAAGAAAATGTGACTTGTCACAGTGGCCTATTTTCTACCCAGTGAAGAGAAAATGCCAGAGTGCTGACATGTCTGAGCAGGTTCATTTGCCTCTCACATGTCTTGCTGTGTACTGTAGGTCAACTGTGGACTGTATAATTGTTTTGAAAGTGATCAGCAGGTTTTATGTAAAGATTTGAAACTGAAGTTGTGTTGGCATTGTGTGAAATCTTATTTTTTCCAAGCTTGTTCTATATTTCACTTGGGTGATAAGGAGAGGCATTTTGATTTCAATAAGCATTGCCTTGCAGCTTTATTGGTCAAACTGCATCTTTAAGTCACAGTGAAACAGACAGAAGCTTTGCTGCTTAAACAGAGAAAGAAAGACAACATACAGCGAACGCCAGAATCAAGGGTCTTTACAAGGAACTTAAGAATTCCAGGAAAAAAAAATCTATGTTTTTCTAGTAGAACAGCCACAGCCCCATATTTTGCTTCACAAAATAATAGCATTTTTTATAAACAGTCTACTGACCTTCAATTCTTATAGTACAAAAGGAAAAGAAACACCCTTCTCAGCTCCAAATAACACAGTAGCCTGGCTCCCAAGGGATAGCTTTCAGTTTTGTTTCATTTCCTAGAGGGCGGTACAGAAGAGGAGTCAGATTTCTACCTCCCAGGAAACTAGAAACCTGAGTGCTGTCACGAGGAAATGTCACCAGTGAGGAATGGGGACCTCGGTAGTGAACGTAAGGATCCAGAAACCAACATCAATATCCTTCTTCTTGTTGTTGCTGTTTGTCTCCTTATTTTTGAGATGCCAATGTTTTGTCCTTCCCTTCCCTCTCTCCAAATATTCTCATACATATTCAAGGACATTTTTCATTTTCAGATGTGAGTCCAAATAAACGTATCTAACCTCTGAGAAAGGGCACTAGAACCCTTCCACTGTATGCCAATCAACATTGAGTTAAGTCCCCTCGATGCCTCAGGCAAGGCAAAGCCTGCTCAAGTCTTTGCGTACAAGGAAGACAATTAAAATTTTCTTAGCTGACTCATTTTAAAATGTAGACTTTGTAGATAATTTTCTTTTGGCTGATAACGAAAGCTTCTGGCATATTTCCCAGCCTGGATATTTATCTACAAAGACAAAAGGTTCTATTCTCTCAGAAAGAGCATGATGTTAGAAACTGTAGCAAGTCACTGAGATGTGTGTTAAGAGTGGCCCTATGTTTCAGTGAGATGCAACAATGCAGGTATGGGCTACAGAAATACCGGCATTCACCTGCTTTTAAATGATTTTCTATGGAAAATATAAGAAAGCATTTTCTTGTTTTCACTCAAGGACTTAGCTTGCTCTGCATGCTTATTAAACAGCCGCAGGATCATTTTTGATAACTATTTGATCAGTCAATAAAAATAATGTTTTAAACAAGAATTAAGTTCTGTTCTCGGTCATGAGCTTATTGTTGACAGAGCAAGATTTCATATCACCTACAACAGATGAACAGATTGTATTTGTATACACATTTCCCCCTGCACAGAGAAGTGGAATGTTCTGGGAAACAGAAACCACAGAGGAAACAAGAAAGTATCTGGAGTCCTGTAGGATAGTCTCTGTGTTCTTGGCCTCCTCCTCATTTGACTGATTGAAATCTCCTTAACCGTCTTGCCTCATGGCGGCACTTTTGCCTTCATTTTATCTTTAGCCTACACATTTCTTCCACTGCAGTTACAGGCTTCCATGTTCTGCCTTCCTCCAGGTTGGAAACAGTAACCCCACTCCTTTCACTATCATCTCCTAGTGCCTCGTCCCCCTCTGGCAAATAGCAAGCATATTTGAGGAAACAAGTCTTGTGCAAGCATGTTTGAAGAGACAACACATTCTAAGTGTAGATAGTGTGTTATATAGTTTTGTTTGGTAGCCCTGTGACTACTTTGAGGAAATTGCCACATCTCCTTATGTACAGAAGCAGAAAATGAGATAAAGGGAGACAAAAGAATGTCTGTGGGCTTGCACAGCTGATAAGGGCCTGAACCTGTATTTATCAACTCAAACATAGTTATCAGACTTTGCCTTCTTTGCTATAATATACCACCTTGGTTCTTTATTAAACAAATCCATTGGCTCATTAATGAGATGAAAGCACCAACACCAGAGGACCTACCCTATGCTGGAAGTCACAAAGGCCTGAGGAAGACAAGCATGGCAAGAAATCTCTTGGCAATAGCAATGAGTATGATGCTGGGAAGGATAAGGACTGGATGTTTCTCATGGGGAGATGAGGTCAGTGAGCCATTACGGCATCCCCCAAAATGGATAGTGACCCAAGGGACAGGTGCAGACCAGTTAGTAGCTCATCAGCACTAACCAGAGACCAACAGCATAGCTCAACAGATGAGCTAGCATCAAGTATGTACATTCCTGGTGCACCAGGATTTCGAATCAAACAGCAGCTGCTATAGAGCACCAGAAAAAGTTACACCAAAAAACTCACCCAATGAGAACGAGCCTAGGTGGAGGTCAGCAAAGAGGTTGGGTATCTCTGCCCCCAGCGAACCAGAGAGGTGCCAGCAGTCTCATGGACAAAGGGAAGCCTTTATGCAACTAGGAAGGGGGAGTGTAGCTGGTGCTGGGTGCAGAAAGGTGGCAATCAGGTAGTTAGGCAGAGGGATTACATTTTTTAAGATAATACCTTCAAGAATATAAAGTTTAGGGTGCATCTCTTCCCAAGATTTTAGCATTACTCATTCACTCAGAAGGACTGCACGAGATCTTATAAAATAAGGATGCCAAATTTTCTCAACAAGATTCAGGAGAAAAAAAATCTTAACATAGCATGCACACAAAATCACAATGGCTGTTTTGTTATTCAGTCTAATGATCTGCTGTTCTAATTCATGTGCAACAATGATTAACCAGAATGGACAATGCTTCCAGTTTTCTCCTGACTAATATTCTCAGCCTATTGCATACATGCAGTTGCGTCAATCTATCCGTCTATGTCTCTGGCTCTCTTTTTGTATGTGTGTGTGTGTATGCGTGTGCATGCCTGCATGCGTGTGTGCATGTGTGCGTGTGTGTGTGTGTGTGTGTGTGTTTGTGTGTTTATGCACAAGGTCCCAGAGAGGGAATTGGATCCTGTAAAAATGGAGGAATAGGTGGCTGTGAGCTGCTTAGTGTGGGTGTTGAAAACTGAATTCAGGTCCTCTGATGTTTTAGTTAGAGTCACCTCCAAGCAGCATCCATTGAAAAAACAGTGACTGAGACATTTTGTATAAAATCAATTGTAGCAACGAGAGAAGATTCTTTTATTTTTCAAGAAACTGAGGGTAAGGGAAGGAGAGAATGACTTATAATTTTAGCTCAAAAGTCCTATGTTCCAAGGGTATACCCTGGCTTTACCACTCATTTCTACAGGGTTTTAGGCAAGCAATCTGTGCTTCAGTCTGTCAACTTGTAAATGGCAGAAGTCAGAACAACAGGTTCATAGGATATTGAGGTCGCATACTTTGACCAATTCTTGGAACACAGTAGATGTTCAGCACACTTTAGCGATTATTATTGCTGAATTATTTGAAGAAGCAGTAAGATAAAGACAGCATTGTTTTGTTATGCAGAAACTTTCTGCCTAAAGGATAAGATGCTTAAGCAATGGCTCCACTCTTGCACGTAGTTCTCAGCATTGGAGACCTAGGTGAAGACCAACAGGGATGGGCACGTTGCTGAGAAAAAGAGATGGCATCTTTCATGGAAAGAGAACAAACTGGAATTTAGGGAGTATCCCTATTGTGAAGTCTCTGTGTGACAAAGATTTGCAAGCAAACGAGAAAATTTTTGCCAAAACTACCCCAGCTTTCTTTGTGGTAATCAGAATACTATGCCAAAGGATCTCAAAGTCTGTCTACTTCCATTTCTGTAAGTTCATCAGTGTCAGCAGTAGTCTTCTTATATTTCAGTTGTAAGTCAGTATTTCAGTCTGATTGGTGTCTGAAGCATGTGCAGAGACCTCACCTTTTATGCATTTGTTTATAAAATCTCTAAGTGTATAGTTTTAATTTATTTCAAACATATCATGAAAAGCATGGTTTCTCTTCTAACTTAATCCAGTACCTCTATTTGACCTCAAGCCCCACCCCTTATCCCTGGCCTCTGGGGGACCTGGCTTCATCAGTTTCTCCTGTTTCCTTCCATATCTTTCAATTCTTTTAAAAACTTTCCCCTTTCTTCTCACAGATATGCTTAGATCTTCACAAACATTTTAACCAAAAGAAAAAAATCATTATCTCAATATTCCTAAAAAGACTCTGTATTTTCTTTTTTTTCAATTGAGTATTTTTTCCAATTTTTTATTGAATATTTTTACATACATATTTATATTATTACACATATATACAATAAACTACCTCCAACAAGAAGAACCAAGAAACAATCAGGAATTATATATATATATATATATATATATATATATACATATATATATATATATATATATATATATGTTACATTCATAGTGTTTTGGCTATTTGTATTTGGCAGGCTTGAAGAAAACATCTTTCCTATCTTAATGAGTCTAAAATTCTTAATGTAAATCAATATCTATCATATCTCATCATTATCAACTTAAAACATCTATCTAGAGTAATTTTAACCATAAGTATTTTGATTTACTCTCCTGATAAGTGATTTACCAAAATGACTTTATTAAATATTCTCCATTTTCAATCTTTCTGGCAACTTGGATTTCCTGACACCATCTGTCATGTGGAAACTCTTTTATTGTTTGTTTTCTGGGGGATTTTTACATTTTCATTTTATTTTTATTAATGTGGATGTTTGTCTATGCCAGTCACAGGTATGCAAGTGTCTCAGGATACAAGACTGCACCAGCTTCCCGGGAGCTGCACTTACAGAGGTTTGCGTGCTTTCCCATGTGGGTGGTAGTAACCAAGCCGGGGTCCGCCGGAAGAGCAGCCAGTGCTCTTCTTTGCTGAGTCATCTCTGCAGCCACTGTGTTCTGTGTTCATTAACTATTTCTTACTTCTTACAATTTATTTAAGGATTGAACTCAAGCCGCCTCTACTTATTTACTTTTGCTCTTTGTACCTTTTTCTCTTTTTACTATTCCTATTCTTTTTTGTAATTGCCATAATTTCCTTTGCTCAGTGAGCCTTCATATCTAGAATTAGTATTCTCATACTATTTAGGTACCACAAGCCAACCTTCAGTAAATCCCACGAGCACATTACTCTCTCTTCTGCTTAAATAAAATCCTCCTTTGGGCTCCCCCCCCCCTTTTTTTTAGCCATGTTGACTCATTTTTCAAATTAATCAGATTTAATATGTGTTATAAATTTACTGCCTCTCAGGCATCTAATAATCAATTCCAAGATAGATCCAACACCCTTCCTTAGATATAGTTGAAGTCCCTGCAATTGGAATATCCATCATTGCCCTGTTTGAGACTGAGTTGGTACTGTTGAGAAAGTGTGTATTGCACAATTTTAAGTCTTTACAGGCTAAAACGATGCTGTTGTTTCTTAGCATTTTATGTTTGCCTGTAAAACACACACACATACACACACAATCACCTAACACTTACTACCTGACCCACTGATTCAGGCTAAAACTACCTATCTAACATGTTTTATTCGAACTAATACACACTGCTCATTATCTTCTTTAAGCTTGCTTTTAATCATACCATTGAAGGTCTTCCATAGTCTTACCTTACTGAAGGAATGAATTTGTTACTTTTATCATTAAGTATCTCCAACTTGCATTTGTACCACAAGACACAATACTTTTTCCATTAAAACCCCAGTATGTTTTTTTAATAATGCCATGGATTTCCTATTTAAGATATAAACTGATTGCTATTTTAGATACCAATCAAAGAAAACTTAAACATACTTTGGTCTCTAGGTATCTAAAGAAGTATACAGTCAATGTTTAATATAGCAAAGCAGAAAAGACTCTACATCTCATGATATTTGAGAGCCAGTTCAGTTCTTCATATGTTTAGTCCTCTGAGTTTACAAATTTTCCTTTCATGGCTGAATACGTCTAGATTGGTATACCTGCCTCTTACTTAAGAACACAAGACCTAAAAAGGTTCCAGATGTTGTCATCTAATTAGCCTGAAGCATAATTTGGGCCAGAAAGATAGTGTCAACATGCTCACATGGAGAGCTCACCAATGCAATGGAGTCATTCTGAGCTAATTTGTAATCAGTAGTTTTGTTCTGGTTAACACTCCTACCTTCACACAGCATGTCTTCTTCATGGTGTCAAGGGCTGCACTTGTGCTTTTACATTTTTCTTGAGACAGGGTCTCATGTAACCCAGGCTACTTTCAAATTCATTATATAGCCAAAGATGACCTTTGCTCTTCATGCCTCTCAAGTGCTGCGATTACAGACTTGTGCTATCACACCCCGCTTTTATGACTGTAGTCAATGCTTTGGCATCTGGAGACTTTCAGGTGTTTCCTTGCTAGTCTTTAGATAGCATGACCTGCTCTTTGCTGAAATCTCTACAATAAGTCCATATTTTGTATAATATTTTATTATTTATTTTATGTCCCATATCTGAGACAACAGGATGTTGCTCACTAGATTATTCGGCAACCTTCAGCAGCTTTGTCTGCTGGTGTCATCACTTTGTGTAATGGATGCTGCCTTTCCTTCCTGGGAGACACTTAGCGGGGAATGACCATTTAAGGGAAATGAATGCAGATCATTGTGGTTTAAGTCATGTATTAAGACCCTTCAAACTACAACAGGAGGAAGCCACCCTGATCTTTGAAATCCTTCCTCCTTTTCCAGATTGTCCCTCTTCTTTCTTCCGGGCTCCCTCCTGCTTTGAAGACTGTATCAGAATTTATGACACTATCTCAGAAAATATTTCAGAGACAATAGCCTGCTTCTATCAGACTGCTTTTAACTTGTGGGTCTGGATGTTCTCCTTAAGAATATCCCTCCATGCTTCCAGCTGTATGATTATGAGTTCGCCACTCATAGATCACCGTCGACTGCAGCCTGAGCTATCATATGTGGCAATAAAACCAGCCACTTAATTACACAGCTTGACACCTGATTATGTAAGTCTCTAACTTGCGTATCTGTGGAACTGATCACTTTTGCAAGCCTAAGGTGCAATATTTCCACCTGCTGTCTCTATCATATGGACAAATTTATACATATCTGACTAAACCCATTGACATTTGGTGGGTTTAAATTAATTATGTTCAGTAAAGGCTTATTCAAAACTGCCCATGCACATTGTGTGGCTAGTTAGAAATGTTCCCACAAAATTTTCTTAAGGGCACGTTTGTAGACCAAAAGGATTACACCTACCATTGTAGTAACAAAAAGCAGCTATTGTGTTTTAATAAATCATGCCATGGAATGAGCTAGGCATGGCTAATAAAGTGCACTGCTGCGACTGGGATGCACAACAATTATAAAAGGAGTAAGTGTTTCATGTTAGCTATTATAAACAATTTTCATACAGCAAAATTTAATGTACTTGAGATTAGCTCACAGAGAAGTAATAAATTAAGCTGCGCAAGGGATGCCTTTTGCTATCACCACATTTCTGTGTTTACAATGTAAACTTGGAGAAAAAATTTTTAAAGCAGCAGATGAATTCTATAGGATGACCTTGGAGTGTGTCCGTTGTTATGTGGAAGCGCTGTGGATGCTGATGCGCAAGAGTGGAGCTCCTGCAATATGTCTCTTAACTGTTTTTCTTCTAGCACCAAATGCTTAGTAAATTGCCTCTGAATGTTAGTGTTGTTAGGGTGTACTTATGTAACTACTGAGCTAGTATGAAACACTCTGGGGAGCCATGCACTCTCTGTATATGTAGTAAATTATTTCATTAAGCATTTTGACTAAATGGGGGCCATCTGTAAAACTGTGGTTACTACAGAAACAGATAATGGGGCAACCTAAAGGAAGAACCCCCACAAATGCAAGCTATTAGACTTTTCTTCCTCACTTCTCCTATGCTTTACCCAGCTCCATGGGCTTAGTCTGCTATTAACATTTGCAGAGTGGAAATTCTAAAGTGCTTTGTAGGACTTCCTTTTCTATTGCTACCCCCAGCAACTTATGCTCTAGTAAACACCATCAGGCCCCATTCACTTACTCAAGGACTCATGATTCTAATTGTCATTCTCTAAGTATTATGCATAGCTTGTACAGAATAGCATCACTTTGCCTTGGAGAAACAGTATGACAGCTGCAGTGAGTGTTCCTCCAGCTTTTCAGTGGCAGGTGCATCCTCTTGCTTCCTGTTTTCACTTTGTGGGTGCTAATTGGCTCAGTCTTCTGATTCTGCTATTTATGCTGGAACATCTGCATTCTTTAGACTAAGAAGCAACAAGGCACCTGGGTTTTCTGAGCAGGTTTTTCTCCTTCACGGTTACCTTTGTCTCACCAATATTCACACCAAAGATAATATAGCCTAATGTCATCTTCCGCAGACAGTTGAAAACAATTCTAGTGAAAAAAATTCAGAATGTTAACGGCTTAATAAAACAGCCGTTTATTTCTCATCAATAAAATGGCCAAAGCAAAATACCCTCACCACAGAGGATATTCAACTATCACAGAAAAAATCCATGCTCCGGCCACATGACTATGTCAAACTTGTCCTGGTTTTGCTCTACTTACTTGCATCTCAGTCAGCCAAAATGGAAGCAAGCATGAACTACCACCCAGGGCAGATTGTTCAAAGCTATCTGTCCTATAACTGAGACACAAGAATTCTGCTCATATCCATAGGTTGGAATACATTCATATAATTATATTCGCATATAAGGAGGAAGGGTAAATGTGCCCCGGCTATGCAGAGCCCTAAATGATAGGAAGTGATGGTTGATGAGCTGGTAAACAGTCTCTATTTTACCGTGTGAAATTGCATAAAGCCATTTAGTTTGTTAAAAGTATAGTTTAGTCTTTAATTCAATTAGGGAACCTTTTACTTTGCTTAGGAAGTGATTAAGACTGGCCCAAGATGCATCCTGGATCCTCAAGCTGGCCTAGATAGACTTCAGAGGTTAGAGAAAGCATGAATTCCACAGAGGAACAGTGAACTGCCAAGGAAAGGAGATATGATATTCTAGGAAATATGTCTCATTGTCAAGAGTCAGAGACAATGTGTGTGTGCTTTTAATAACAAGGATAGGTTTCCCATGAGCCAACATAATACAAAGTGAAAAAAACAGAAATAGCTCACAGAACTATTCTTTCAGTTTCCATTTTTTCTTCGCACCTAAGATAACTTTGTTTTCATTGTACGTGATCCTAATGACAACCCCAACAGTGAAATCAAATGATGGCTACAGTACAAGTTGGCTAAGTAAAATTTCAATCTTTTAAAGATGCTTGGGTAAAAAAGTCTAGCTGACTCCATGACAGGCTTCACTTTCTTGTTAGAGCAGGTCTGAGCCTCTGTTCTTCAGAAATGTGCTGGAAATACCACAGAAAATGGACAGCCAATCAGGCACAGCCAGGACACCTGGCCTGAGGGAGATGAGGTTGCTTAGCTACTAGTTTGAGGAGCCCATAACTCCTGACCCAGTCAGGTAGCCTCAAAAACATCTACCAATTTGGACCAGTTTGAACCAGTTCAAAGAGCCCCTAAGCCTGGGGAGCCCTAAGCAACTCCAGATGTACTTATATGCTCGCTCCTGATCTGTGCCAAAAGAAATAAAGATTACCTAACCCACCTTGAATTCCGTTGATTGCCTATATATTAAAACAAAAACAAAACCAAAAACAAAATAAAACTCTGCATCTTCAACTTGGGGTTTTTTCATCTCGCTTTGCATAGCTGAGGACCAGAGTTCACTGGATCTATGAAGAATAAAGGCTCTTTGCTTTTGCATATGACTTCAGATTCCTGGTGGTTTTTAAAGTCCTCCTGATTTGGACATCACACTTTAAAATTGAAAGGTTAAATCTAATTATATATATTGTTCTTATCAGCTGTGATCATGAGTTTGGGTTACTTCCTCAACCCATCAAGCAAATTTGTATTAAACACATACTGTGGAAAGGAGACTATTGTAAAACATAATATAAAAAAAAATAATAATGTCAACCATTAATAAATGGGACCTCATGAGGCTGAGAAGCTTCTGTAAGGCAGGAGACACTGTCAAGAGAACAAAGCGACAGCCTACAGACTGGGAAAAAATCTTCACCAACTCTACATCTGACAAAGGTTTAATATCCAAAATATATAAAGAACTCAAGAAATTAAACACCACCAAACCAAATAACCCAATTGAGAAATGGGGCTTGGAACTAAACAGAAAATTCTCAACAGAGGAGTATCAAATGGCTGAGAAACACTTAAAGAAATGCTCAACCTCCTTAGTCATCAGGGAAATGCAAATCAAAACAACTCTGAGATTCCATCTTACACCCATCAGAATGGCTAAGATCAAAAATTCAAGCGACACCACATGCTGGCGAGGATGTGGGGAGAGAGGAACACTCCTTCATTGCTGGTGGGAATGCAAACTAGTACAGCCACTTTGGAAATCTATCTGGTGCTATCTCAGAAAAATGGGAATAGGGCTTCCTCAAGACCCAGCTATTCCACTCCTTGGAATATACCCAGAAGATGCTCCAGCACACAACAAGAAAATTTGCTCAACCATGTTCATAGCAGCCTTATTCATAATAGCCAGAACATGGAAACAGCCTAAGTGTCCCTCAGTAGAAGAGTGGATAAAGAAACTGTGGTACATATACACTATGGAATACTACTCAGCTATTAAAAACAAGGAATTCCCGAAATTTGTGGATAAATGGATTGAGCTAGAAATAATCATAATGAGTGAGTTAACCCAGAAGCAGAAAGAATCAAATGGTATATACTCACTTATATCTGCATACTAGCCCAAGGGGCATGTCCCACCAAAGCCTTCACTTACCAGGAAACTGGGACAGAGGGGAAGGCATCCTATTGGGACTCTAAATGAGAGACGCATGGGAGAATAGCAAAATAAAAGGATACAGAGGGTCCTAGAAATCTACAAGTAGAACAATATGATAGGCAGATTTGGGCCCAGGGGTTCCGCTCAAACTAAGGCACCAGCCAAGGACAATACAGGAGGTAAACTTTAAACCCCCCTTCCCAGATCTAGCCAATGGTCAGAATATTCTCTACAGTTGAGTGGAGAACGTGATATGACTTTCTCACGTACTCTGGTGCCTCACATTTGACCATGTCCCCTGGAGGGGGAGACCTGGTGGCACTCAGAGGAAGGACAGCAAGTAGCCAAGAAGGAGACTTGATACCCTATGAGAATATATAGGGGGAGGTAATCCCCCTCAGGAACAGTCATAGGGGAGGGGAATAAAGGGAAAATGGGGGGGGGGAGAAATGGGAGGATACAAGGGATGGGATAAACATTGAGATGTAACAAGAATAAATTAAAAAAAAAAAAAAAAAAGACAGCGTGTAGAAGTAGGAGAGGCTCTTGGGCTTTTAGCTACTAGATTTAGCTCTTGAGCTCCTCAGACCCTTGGCCTTTAGCTTTTTAGGCTTTTTGAGCTTTGAGGTAGCAAGCCTTCAGCCTTCCATTTTGTTTTGGTTTGGTTTTTGCATTTTGGGTTTTTGGGGAGTAAGGCTGACCTTTTCCTTCTGGGCTGTCAGCTGAGCAAGTGATTTTTGGGGGCCTTAACCAAGAGGATGTGAGCTGAGTAGGAAAGTCGACTGGGTGATTTTTCTGCCTTTCCAAACTAGCATTTTTTTTTTTTTACTGCAGCACCTGGTTCTTGAGCCTTCACTTGTAAAATAGAATGTTTGAGATTTTCATTTAAAACAACAAGGAAATAAATAATTTAAATTTTTTCACTTTTGCAAAAAAATAAAAAAATAAAATATATATATATAAAAAAAGTAAAACATAATATAAAATGATTGTGGTGAGGCAGAGGGAGGGAGGGATGGAGGGAGGGAGGGAAAAGAGAGAGGAGAGAGAGAGAGAGAGAGAGAGAGAGAGAGAGAGAGAGAGAGAGCACATTTATGCTTAAATATCTGACTAGTGTTTACCTTATCAACAAAAATACTTCATATTTTAAAAATTAAAAGTGACAACAATATTGTGTTTCTGTGTATTGAATGGACAAGTAGAAATGAGGAATAGTTTCAGGATCCAACACTTAGTAAAATATTTAGGACGAAATCTTCTTACATTTATGTCAAAGCTATCTGCTTATTGTCATTTTAACTGTGAATGTAATAGTAAGTCATTTATTCATCACCTCATCACACCCCATCAAAATCTGTGCGATATGAAATGGAAAAAATGTGGAGATGTATATATAAATTTATGTGCAGCATGACTGTATACACTTCTTATATCCATACATGTGCACACAGAAGGCTATTTGATATAAATGGTGGACAAATTAGAATTTTCAAGAATCTTTGAGGAGGCAAGAGATGAAGATGTAAACTTCTTGTGAGGACATTTGCATCTCTAGGTGACATGAGTCACTTCATAAGGCCCATAAGTTTTTTTCTAATAAATACAGGAAGAATGGCAATTGGACACAGTTTTCTACTGTAGGCATATAGTAGACCAAGGACCCTGGTTGGCCATGGGGTCATGAATTGTCAGCACACTGAAATTTGCCTCTGAACTGTTTGTAGTAGGCAAATATCACTCAAATCAATATTCCAATAATGAACCTAATTCTTTCTTATTGACGCACTCTTTTCAATTGTAAAATATATGTTTGAAATATGGTATATTTTCTCTAGATGCTTGGGTTGAACCATTAGCTGAACCAATTGGAAAAATGAGTAATTTTAGAAAGTATGGTATTTGGGACCTTACAGAGGTTGCCATTTTGCATTTTCTAAAACCTCAAGAATGGGCCTCCTAAAACTGAATAAAATTTTCAGGATGAAAAGAATCAGGAATATCAGCAGCATTTGTATGAGTGTTTGTGGCATGTCACGTAAAGTGGGACCATTTAACATTCTTATTATAGCTCATACATACGTTAATATTGAAAATAAATATTTTTATGTCTTATACACATGACTAAATTACAGAACAAGCAAATCTAAAATAACTTGTCTAAATTCAAAGTGTCCAAAATGGTAGAAATTAGCTACGCATGATTCTTCAATTTTAAGAGGAATTATTTAATTATTAATTAGTGGTATGAACTCTTAACATAAAATCCATCCTCTTAACATTGCATAGGTTGAACACATGAAATCTATGTCCTTATCATATCACAAATTGAACACTTAGAAGATAAGGGAGACGGTCTAATGGGTAAAAGTCCTTGATTCATAAACATGAAAAACTAAGCTTGAACATCAAAGACTTTGTAAATTCAGAAGGACACAGTAGCATGGTTTTGTAATGCCAGTGTTCCTCTAGTGAGAAAGGACATGGAGACAGGAAAAGTCCCCAAAGCTTATTAGCCACCTGGTCTAAAATATGAAATAACCAGACACAGGAGAGATTTTGTGACAAGGTGGAAGGTGAGGACTGACATGGTGTTGTTTTGGGTCTCCATAGGTGTGCCATGGTATATGTGCATGCAGGCAAGCACACATAAACATGAGAGAGAGAGAGAGAGAGAGAGAGAGAGAGAGAGAGAGAGAGAGAGAGAGAGAAAAGAGAGAGAGAGAGAGAGAGAAAGAGAGAGAGAGAGAGAGAGAGAGAGAGAGAGAGAGAGAGAGAGAGAGAGAGAGAGATTGGAAAAAGCTAAAATAACTCATAAACGGTATAAGCTGATGCATATTATGAAGTGGTAACACTATAAATAGATTAGAAATGAAAGGAACTTTACATAGACTTTCAAATAGCAGAGAAAAGGTGATGTCTAAGTATCATTCTAAAATAGTTTCTGGATATCTGGGAAAGATGAGTCAGGTCATAGAGTCATAGAATTGAAGACTGGGCATTGTAGGACCATACTTGACTCACTCTAGGCAGCAAGAGCCTTCAGTAGAAAGTAGAGGTATAAAATATAAAGTCAGAAAAGTGAACACGATAAAAAAAAATCGTTTACTAGTTTTGTTGAATACTGTGCATTGTTTCAAATAGCTTGCTTTGATTTTACAAAGTGAGGCAGAAACACCAGGAATGAATGGTCATAGATGAGAAATGTACTAAGAAGCAAGCATTTTCTTGAAAATCTTATATCTTGACAAAATCTGCAGTTCCTCTAAGTAAATCTTTCAGCCTTTCTAAAAGTATACATTTTGCTTAGATAGAGTGGTCCTTCCCAAGATTCCGTTATATTTCATGTATATCATGAATACTTCAGCCAGTGAGCATCAATTCAGAAAAGCAACCATTCTCCCTTGATAGATGGATCTTTATTGTATCTCTGAATGAGATTTTGACCCCAAATCTTAACCATTAAGAGAATTATCTCATCCTTCCTTCTTCTATTTTCTTTAAGAACCTGATAAGAAGCATCTGATTTGAGACTAAACTGGCCCTGTATGGGTCTGCGTTACCAGATTGGTAGCTTTGTGTTTTTATGGGGCTACCAACAGCAGGAATGGGGACTCACTCTTTTGCCTGCATTTGGGACCCTTTCCCTCACACTGGGGTGCCTTGTCTAGCCTTGATATGAGGGTGAGTGCATAGTCTTATTGTTCTTGCGTGTTTTTTTTTAAGGGAAACTGATGGGTGGGCTTGGGGGAAAGTGGAGGTGGGGGGAAAGAAACTTGTAGAAGCTCATGGACAGAGAATAAAATGTGGTCAGGATGTAATATATAAAAAAGGAAAAAAAGAAAAAAAAGCTTTCATTCTTAGCAAAAAATATGTATCTGATTCATGCTGTGCACTCTTGAGCTTATTATTTGAATATTCATGCTCTCACTCAATCAAAACCACAAAGCCATGGTAGACTATGTGGATGGGGATACTGGAGAGACTATTTTGATTAAAATAAATACTTTTTAGCAACATAGAGTCTCTCTTGGTGGCCTAGGCTGACTTTACCTCCTGATCCTGACACCCTGGCTATTGAGAGCTGAGACAAGAAGCCCTGTACCACTAAGTGTATTGAAATGTGCTACTTTCATATGTAAAGTGTTTAAGATAGTGGGCACAATAAAAACAAAAAACAAAAAACAAAAAACAAAAAAAAAAACAAAAAAAAACCCAAAAAAACCAATTCAAACAAACAGTGATTAAAGACTTCACAGTGTGTGGAAAAATATGATGTGCTACTTTCATTTCATTTTTGCTGCTGTGATAAAACCACAAGCAAACACAATTTTATGAGGAAGAATTTATTTCAGGTTCTAGTTCTGAGTTCCAATCACTACTGCAGGGAAGTCAGACAGGTACCCATCTTGCCTGCATACTTTCTTGGAGATTTCCCTACTCTCACAAAGTTCAAGGAACAGCCTTTTTCAGTGGTTCCACCTAAATTCTGTGTCATCCCACTTCAATTGACATTCAAGAGAGTCCCTCACAGACATGCGTACAGACCAGACAAATCTAGTAAATTTCTCACCGGGGAAAAAAAAGCACATGTGCTAATATCAGTAGTTTATATTTCTACACTGAATCTAACATACTTCAACTGGAGACAACGACTTGAATCATGTGCTCTTTCATTTAGGAATACAAATAGATAATAGATTTCATCATTCCTTGATTGTCATTACATTACCATTTTGTCAACTTCGACTAAAAGTAATTATTCTCCCTTGCAAGGAAAAATGTCTCTTTTTCTCCCTAGTAATAAGGTAGGAATATGAAGGAGGCAGTGTGTGCTGATGTCATATTCTTTGGCTCCAAGGCAAACATCTCAGGATGTACCTCCAGGCAAAGGAAAGTTACTGAATCATTGCACATCAGGGCAGGGATCCCACTCCTGCAAATTAAGCTCCCACAACCTTGCAGATACATTGTAACATTTTGGCTCCGGAAGCCTTTGCAGTACCATGACAAGGCATCTGCTCTCTAGAGGCTGCATCCTTGAGATAGCTTCCAATTCCCCAGCTAATATATTTTATTCAGTATGAATTATTTTTATTGTTCCTTCTGATATTCTGAAGAAAAATCATCTACACACAGGAAAGTTGAGAACAAAAAACGCACTCTTTTTAAACAAAAGGCAGAAGAATATTCTGGATTATAATACATTTATCTATTTGGCAGTGAATTTTGAACTATTTGTTATATTCAGCATACTTTATAATGAACTGGGAGACTGCCAGATCTAAACCATTTCATAATAGAGCTGACATTAGATTTATTAATGATCTTTGAATATTGAATTGCAGATATAAAAATCAGTTAACTAATTGACATAAAGGATATTTATATTCTTAAAGAGAAAAAGCACATCAACAAGAAATGAGAGCAACGGGTATTTTATGTAAATAAAAGGATTCTCAATAAAAATATTTTACTTAAAATTGTTCATCTAAATCATTTTATAAATGTTCAAGTGATCATATTGTAATTGTTAAATCATGTACATCCTTATTTCACAGTAGTAATTATGTATATTTAAGACATCATGGACTTGGGTTCAAAGTTAAGGTTTTTAAAAATTAACTTATTCAGAATACATCTTAATTGTTATCCCATTCCTCCCTCCTTCCCACTGAGAACCTCAGTTTAGTTGTCAGAATCTATGTGAAAAGCCTTGTATGGCAACCTTGGTATGATGGGATGGTTGGATGCCTGGAGTTTGTTGCCAGCCTTTCTATCCCACTCAGCTAGTTCCTGGCCACTGAGGAACCCATGTCAGAAAAGAAAGATACTTAAAGGTATCCTCTGGCTTTCACATGCATTTACACATTTGTATATGCACATAAGACACACATGTCTGTACCTATATACACACATACACACACACACACACACACACACACATGCACACACTCCACATGGCTTGATCATCTGCTTTCTTATAGAACTCAGGACCACCAGCTGAGGTGTGGTACCACCCACAGTATGCTGGACTCACCTCCATGAAACAATAATTAAAAAAAAAAAGTGCTATAGGCTGGACAATAGCTCACACATATGGAGCCATTTTCTTTTCTTTCTTTCTTTGTTTGCTTCTTTCTTTCATATACATTTATATTTTCACATATGTATACAACTACCAACAGCAAAAAGAACCACAAAACATTGAGGAATTATATAAACATTATATTCATAGTGTTTTGGCTTTTTGTATTTGGCAGCCTTGAAGAAAACATCTTTCCTATATTGGTGCATCTAAAATTCTGAATGTAAATCAGTATCTATCATTATCAACTTAAAACATCTATCTAGACCTAAAAACATCTTAACCCCTAAACAACTAAGCTTAACTAAACTGTCTTGTCTTCAATTTCATCAGAGACTTGAGAAGGAATAAAACTAATTACCTGAGTATACAGGAAGTACAGATTAGCAGCTTCCCAAATGACAAGATAACAGAGACAGTTTGCTGCCTGAACAGTGACACAAAACTCTTTATAAAACTGGAGCATTATCGTTATCCTTCTGGCCCAGTATATCTGACAGACATATTTGTGAAGCAGGAACTTCTGAGGACTTTTTTACCCTGTGTTGGCAAAGTTTGGGCATTGACTCTACCTGCATCTAAGTTTGCCCATTTTTAGGCAGAGTTCTGTCTGTGGGAGGGAAAAGAGTCCCCAGTTCCTACTGTTGATAGTTACAAAAAAATATCAGGCTAAAAACCTTAACATATATACAGAAGTCCTAACCTAAACCCATTCAGGGTCAATTTAGTTCTGCATATATACTGTTCATGTTTCCTTTTGGCTCTATATTTTAACTCCAATTCCTTTTCACTTTTTAAAAGATAAGCAGCTATTATTTATTTAGAAATTAATTTAGAATTTACCTAGCTCAAGGAGTCTTCACTGGTTGATTGAGAACTGTATTCTTACGCTGTACTCATGGCACCATTTATCTCAGGGTCTGCTCATATTTGTCACACGCCTGTTGTTAGATTAGCTTTTATTCCTACATCTCAGCACGGAATATGATGCTCACAATGGACTTCTATCCTAAAAAAATGAGTTCAAAGTTAGATTATGTAACTCAGTAATAAACTTTTCCCCGCCCCACAGAACAAAGATGTTGGGTCTACATAGCTAAGTGGCGTTGTAATTGCCAGCATTCTCAAAGTCCTAGGTTCAATACCCTGAGCTGGAACAAAATAGATGATAAATTGATATACCACTCAAGAGTCTCAATCTCACATTCATAAAAAAATGCTTCCTTTTAAAAGTAATTGTTTAAAATATTCATTATCATTAGTTATCAGGTAAGTGTAATTAAAAACTATGATGAGAGTTTTATCTCACTCTGATTATGAGGGTAATAATAAAAAAAATGAATAATAGCAAACGTTGTAGAGGCTGTGGAGCAAAGGGAGCACCTATGCGCTTCTGGTGGTTCAGCCATTGTGGAAACCAGTATGAAAGTTCCTCTCAAGGCTTAAGCTTGATCTACCATATGGTCCAAGTATATCATTCCTTTTTACTTACCCAAAGGTCTCTATGCCAACATTTCACAGAGCTACTTGCACATTGCTTTCAATTGCAGCATTATTTATAAAAGCTGCATATATGGAACTGTGGGTGACTTTTCCTGGGGAGATGGTAAGTAAATGTCTCTTCACACCAGAGAATGGATTTATCTCAGTACAGTAAACTAATGAGCTCATTGGATTTACATATAGGAACATGAGTGACTCAAAGTCAGCTGCATTGGTGACAAGGTCATCCCAAAGATGTGCTCCATGAGGACCATTGCCTCCTCTCTGCAGCTATGCGCTTATTTTCAAGGCCAGTTTTCCTGATTAATCGTAAAAGGAAAATACTTATATTTTAATAGTCTAGAAAACAACGTCCCTCATTGCCACTTTCTCCTTTATGTACCCCCACCTTTTCTTCTAGGACTGGCATATGAAGTTTTTACATCTACCAAAATCTTTGGCATTAATTTACTTTAGCAAATTATCTGTGCTTGGAAAAATCTTTCTCTTCTGAAATTGAGTGTCTATTAGGGCTTCATCCAGAATTCCATGTTATGTTATTTGTCACTATATGCTATGAAACTTGGGAATACTGAAACAAGAAAATAAAAATCAAAACAGAACAATAACCCAAGCCAAAAGCAACATGTGTGTGTGTTGTGTGTTCTCATCCATGACTGGTAAATCACTATCTCTGTTTTACAGGGTTCCATCCACTACATGTAGGTTAAAAAAACATAATAGCCAAATCTGATTAGTACCTATGCAGTAAAGTTGAAAGAATGCCTGTGAAAGTGGACATCACCCTAGTGTCTTCCACAGAGAACTACAACTTGTTCAGGTCACATGACTTCAGAAAATAATGTTAAGAAATACACAGGTGTCTAAAAGATGCTATGATGGTATCAGACACCCACTAGACATCAATTACCTCAGATATACAATAAAAGAATGAGCCTGGATTATTGACATACACATTTCATCCTTGATAATTTCCCAATAAATATTTCTTATTACACTTAGGATTCCTTATGTATTTCATTGTATAAATTAAAAGAAAAGTGTAGGGACACAGACAAATCAATGTGGTGATTAAAAATCACATTAACTATGTTTTGTACTCAACAGCATGGCCTGTGTTAAGAATATTATTTAAATTTTATGTATACAATCATAATATTGCATAAAATTTCCAGTCTTAAAAAGAATAAGCATTGTAGAAATAGCATAAATATTTCAATGTACTTTAGATTTTTATAGTTTCTATATGTTGCTGGCTCCAGTTCATCCTTTGCTTACACAGAGAAAAAGTTAACAACAGAAATAGCCACTCCAGTCAGTCTTGATGTTTTGAGTATTTTCACAAATATTTGTAGCAGTATTGGAAACTTTGAAAGAAAACCATGTATGCCATTTCTAATCTTTAAAATGACTAGGAAAGTAACTATTATAAAGAGAAAGTGGATGACAAATCAAGCAATTTCTTTTTGTTCCAGTTTACTTTTGAAAAGTTTCAGTAAACAGGTTATTTACCCAGTTTAAAATGTGTGACAAATTAAATTAAAAAAAAAATGTTAAATGTTGTTGTATCTTGGTTATCGCTTCCAAAAAGAAATTAAGTTAGTATATGAATAAGCAAAATTTAACAACATATATTCAGAGAATATAACCCTATTTCAGTAGACATTAAATTTTATGTCTGAAAATAGATGTAAGGCTTATCTTTTTCTGCATAGTTTACATATCACAATAAGATCATAATGCATGAATTTCAAATAGATGCTATATATTTCTTCTCAATGTTTGGTTCAATTTGGGATGATGACAAAACATTGACATTAACTAGAAATTTAAAAATAGATTCTCAAAGAACTAAATAACAGTATAAGTAATTTTGCAAGGTGTATTTGTTCGTTAGGTTTTCTATAACAAGTACAATTGTCAAGGTGGATATAATAAAAAAATGCATTATTCACAGTTCTGAAGGCTATACATATCAATTCTAAATTTGACAATTGTAACTTTTCTGAAGACTTTCTTCTCAGTTTACAGATTATAGAGTACATTTTCCAAGATCCCACAGTTGAGGAATTTTTGAAGAAACTTTGTTTTAAAAAGACTTTGGATTTTTAAATAAATTGAATTATAAAGTGTTTGAATTTGTAAATAATTTGAGAATTTTAAATTTGTAAAATATTTTAGATTGTGGTGTTATTAATGTGTGATCACGGATATTAAAAAGAAATAAAAAGTTACTAGGTGGTGGTGGCACCAGAACTCAGAAGGTAGAACCAGGTGGATATCTGTGAGTTTGAGACCAGTCTGGTCTCCAAATAGAGTCCAGAAGAGTCAAGGATACACAGAGAAACATTGTCATGACAAACAAAAACAAAACAAACAAACAAAAACAAAAAGAAAGAAAGAAAAGAAAAGAAAACAAAGGACAAGGGAGGAATTCCAAGATGGCATCACTGAAGAGGCACTGATTCTGATCCACAGGAAGGTAACTAAGGACCTGACAGAGATCTACAGAGCACAAGACCTGGAGAACATTGGTGAGAGTCGTTTGCCAGGCAGGTCTGGCCTCAGGTCATCCAAAAACCTACAGCAGACGAAAGCCCAGTACCGAGAATCTGGACCCGAACTCACCTGTGACTGCAGCTGCTTGGTATATGGGACTGAACTCTGGCAAGTGAAGCACCAGAGCTCCTGGCCTGGGTAAATCACAGGAAAACAGGTGGATCTGTCCTCAGACCCCACACACCTACCCTGCGCCAGTCCACAGAAAGCCCCAGATGCAACACGGGGGCACAGGCAGCTGTAGACATGTTATCCAGCCACAGCTGTTAGGTCTAAACTGCAGAAACGTAATGATCTGCGCCAGCAGACTGGTCCTGCACAACTGGGGAGAACTGACTAAGCATAGCCAGTATCCACAGCCCTGTAGGGACTCCCATGCTCATGGGAGAGGCTGGGAAGATCTGAGGGGATAGGGCAGAAAACTAAACAGCTGTCTCAACCCAGCTGGATTGAGCCTCCATAGTGGCACATCTGAACAGTACAAGGCAGAAAGCTAGCAAACAGCCCCAGTGGACCTCCTGCAAAATTGGGCAGAACTTTCCCAGCATAGCCAAGCTCCATAGCCCAGCAGGGCTTCCCACACTCTCAGAAAAGGCTGAGAAGGCCTGAGGGGATAGGGCGAAATCTAGCCGAGAAACAACTATCAGAAAGGAGTATCTGCTTTCTCCCTGGTGGGCAGAACTTAGGCCCCATTACCTAGAGGTACCATGCAGAAACCCAAACAACTGCTAGAAGGCAACAGGGGTTAAGGCATTCTATGGTGATCTGAGCCTAGGACCCAAAGCTCTAAGGCCCAAGAGCAGGGTATTCAAAGCCCAGCCAAAGACAGAACAACCAGCTTTACAAACACTACCTTGAACTAATCCTGGGGCTGCAGATCACCAGCACCTACATCTGGGGAGCTCAGGGTGTGGAGCAAAGTCTCATGGAGCTGAAACTAGGTCACCTGCCTGCTCCAGGGAAGAGTTCCCTGATCCCCACAGGCAAGAGCCCTCTACCTATAATGCCTTAACAACAAACTGCTTTAAATGACCAGTGATGGAATCCAGACAATACATCCCAACATCAGACACAGCAAGATGACTAAACGCCAGCACAGAAACATGAACAACAAAAACCAAAACAATATGGCAACCAGATCTCAGCTATCACAAAGAAAGCAACCCAGAGAATTCAAGCACAATTGAAATAAAAGAAAATGACCTCAAATCCCTAGTAATGAAGATGATAGTGGAGGAAACAAATAAAATTCATAAATAAATGCAGGAAGATGAAGCCAAACAAGTAGAAGACATAAAAGAGGCCTAGAGAGTGGCCTTGGAAGGAATCCAGGAAAACTCAAACAACGAGTTGAAGAAAATCAATAAAAGAGTTCAATCTGAAGATGAAAAAGGAAACAACGATAAAGACACGGGAGAAAAAAGGGAGAGAGAAAGCTTAGAGAAGAAAGCAAACAACACAGAGGTGAACTTCTGCAACAGAATCCAAGACATGGAAGAACAGATCTTGGGAACTAGAAGACAAGATCATAAATTTTGAAGCAGCTATCAAAGAAAATGCTAAATCTGAAAAATATGTGACAAAAAACATCCAGAAATCAAGGACACCATAAAAAAGATGAAACCTGAAGATAAAAGGCATTGAGGAAAGAGAAAATGCCTGACTCCAAGGCCAAGAAAGTATTTTCAACAAAATCATAGAAGAAAATTTCACCCATTTAAAGAAACCTACAGAACACCAAATAGAATCAACTAGAAAAGAAAAACCTCCTGTCACATAATAATGGAAATACAAAATATAAAGAACAAAGAAAAAATATTAAAAGTGGTAAAAGAAAGGGGCCAAGTAAAATGTAATGGTAAACCTATCAGAATTACAAATGAAAACACAAAATATAAAGAACAAAGAATAACTATCAAAAGTGGAAAGAGAAAGGGGCCAAGTAAAATGTAATGGCAAACCTATCAGAAATACACCCAACTTCTCAGCAGAGACCGTAAAACTCAGAAGGGCCTGAACAGAGACCCTGCAAACCCTAAGAGACAACAGATGCCAGGCCAGACTACTTTACGCAGCAAAACTATAAATATTCTTTGATGGAGAAAACAAAATGGTCCGTGACAAAAGCAAATTCAAACAGTACCTATCCACAAATCTGGCTTTACAGAAATTACTAGAAGGAAAACTTCACCCCAAAGGAACAAGCTACAACCAAAATTACACAGGAAATAGATAACTATACCATTGCAAAAACACAACCACACAAACTCTCTACTGTAACCAAAATCAAAATTAAGGGACTTAACAATTACTGGTCATTAATATCTCTCAACATGGAATAAATTCTCCAATAAAAAGGCACAGACTAATTGAATGGATGCATAAACAAAATCCAACATTCTTCTGCATTCAAAAAACACATCTTAAACACAAGGATAGATATTACCTCAGTTAAAAGGATGGAAAAAATATTCCAAGTAAATAGGCACAAGAAGCAATTTGGTGTAGGCATTTTAATATCCAATAAAATAAAATTTCAACCAAAATTAATCAAAAGGGATGAGGAAGGACACGTCGTACTCATCAAAGATAAAGTCAACCAAGATGACATCACAATTCTGAACATCTATGCTCTCAATACAAGGACAGTCACAATTGTAAAAGAACTATTACCAAAGCTTAAACCACACATTGATCCCCACACATTAACAGTGGGAGACTTCAACACCCCACTTGCACCAAAGTATAGGTCATTGAAACAGAAATTAAACCAAGAAATAATGACATTAACCAATGTAATGAATCAAATGAATATAACAGATATCTACCGAACATTTCACCCAAACACAAAGGATTATAACTTCTTCTCAGCACCTAATGTAAACTCCTCCAAAATTGATTACATAGTAGGTCACAATGCAAGCCTCAACAGATTCAAGAAGATTGAAATAATACCTTGTATCCTATCAGATCACATGGTCTAAGGCTGGACTTCAACAACAACAAAAATAACAAAAATCATACACAAACATGGAAACTAAACAACTCTCTGCTTAATGACACCTGGGTCAGGGAAGAAATAAAGAAAGAAATTAAAGACTGCCTGAAATTCAATGAAAATAAAGGAACAACATACCCAAATTTGTGGGACACATTGAAAGCATTGCTAAGAGAAAAATTCATAGCACTAAGTGCCTTTAAAAAAACTGGAAACATCCCACTTAAGCAACTTAACAATACATCTGCAAACCTTAGGAAAAAAAGAAGCAGAAAAAAGCAAGAGGAGTAGACATCTGGAAATAATCAAACTCAAGGCTGAAATCAATAAAGTAGAAACAAAAAGAAGAATTAAAAGAATCAACAAAACCAAGAGCTGGTTCTTTGAGAAAATCAACAAACTAGACAAACCATTAGCCAAACTAATGAATAGGCAGACGGACACTATGCAAATCAACAAAATCATATATGAAAAGGGAGACATAACAACAGACACTGAAGAAATACAAAGACTCATAAGGTCCTATTTCCAAGGCATATATGCCACAAAATTTGAAAACGTAAGGGAAATGGACAATTTTCTTGATTGATTCTACTTGCCAAAATTGAATCAAGATCAGATAAGCAAATTAAATACCTGTATTTCTCCTATAGAAATAGAAGCAATCATTGATAGCCTCCCAACCAAAAAAAGCCCAGGGCCAGATGATTTCAGCACTGTATTATACCAGACCTTTAAACAAGAGCTAATACCAATATTCCTCAAGCTACTCCAAAAGATAGAAATGGATGGAGCATTACCAAATTCATTCTAGGAGGCCACAGTCATATTGATACCTAAACCTCACAAAGACCCAACCAAAAAAAAAAAAAAAAAGAGAATTTCATATCAAATTCTTTTATGAGATTCTAAGATGGCCTCGACCAGTATGCACCGTATCTGATCTACTCGGAGGAGACCAGCGATGTGAATGGAGCCAGAGACCGCTGGATTTTGAGAACTGTAGGTGAGTGGGGCCCCAAACTTTGCAGACCACTGGTGGGTCTAAGCCTGGGACAAGCAACAGCCCAGAGGTGCTAAACGCCCTCCCCAAACTCTGGAACAGAATTTACATGCGAGCTGCAGCCGGCATATAAAACACAAACTCGCTGCTGGGGAGGTGGTTTTACAGCACCCCCAGCCTGAGAAGTCTCAGGGAATAGGATGAAACTGCCCTTCGATCCCTTCTCCCACACCACACCAAACTTCAGAGGTCGCCAGGCCAGGCTGAGTGGAAACAGGCGGCAGGGCCCACCAAAAACAGCTAGAGTAGGTTTGCAGCTAGCGGACCGTCCTGGGCCCAATTTAAAGCCAGATGCAACGGACTAAGCCTGCAAACAGGAGCAGTTAGAAACCAGCTTGTACTGCTGCTCCCATAGGCCCAGCAGGATCTCCCACTCTACAGGGAGACATGGGTCACGCTTGCAGTGTCTAATTGCTGACCTAGAGCGATCTTTGAGCATCCCAGCTTACAGTGGCAGAAAGAGCAGACACCTTGGATTCCCACCAGCAGTCTAAATCCGTATTGTCTCCGGCTGCCCGGCGGCAGGCACTTATCCTGCACTTTCCAACAGACAGAACCTACCTGGGTCAAACCCTCAGGCTGGGCAGGATCTCCCACACTATCAGGAGATGTGGGTCGTGCTTGCAGTGTCTAACTGCTGACCTAGTGCGATTGCCGAGCGTCCCAGTTTATAGTGGCAGAAAGAGCAGACATTTTGGATTCCCACCAGTGGTCTGAATCCATACACTGATCCTGCACTCTAGAACAGACAGAACCTAGCTGGGTCAACTGCTGCAGGCCCAGCAGGATCTACCACACTATCAGGAGACATGGGTCATGCTTGCAGTGTCTAATTCCTGACCTAGAGTGATCGCTGTTGCGTTCTGGCTTATAGTGGCGGAAAGAGTAGACACCTTGGATTCCCTCCAGCAGTCTGAATTGGTATTGTCTCCAGCTGCCTGGCTACCGGGCACTGATCCTGCACTCTCCAACAGATATAACCTAGTTGGGTCAACTCCTGTAGGCCTGGCAGGATCTCCCATGCTATCGGAAGACATAGGTCGTGCTTGCAGTGTCTGATTGCTGATCTAGAGGGATCTCTGAGTCTCCTGGCTTACAGGGGCACAGAAATTGCTATCTCCTCATATCCAGCCTATGGCCTGAAACCGTATTGACTCTGGCCCTCCAGGCACTGATCCTGCACACTCCAACAGACAGAACCTAGCTGGGTCAGCACCCACAGGCCCGGAAAGAACTTCCATGTTCCTAGGAGAGGCTGGACACTTCTACATGGTATAGATGCAGAACTAAAAGACATCTACAGCCCAGAAGATCTGATCCACCTGGGGTCTTGGCTACAAAGCAACAGGAAGGACAGGCAGCTGGGACCAACCTACCCAACCAGAGTTTTTGTGTGCTGACCTTGTTCTAGGTCCCAAAACTGCTGATCTGAATTACAGCAGTAAGGTGAAAGGGTCCAAACAGAAACCTACTTTAGGTGACTCAGCCTGGGCCCTAAGGTGTAGAGAAAAATCTCCAGGAGTGGAAACCGGAACAACTGTCTGTTCCAGGGAAAAAAACCCTGATCCACACAGGCAAGGGCACCTGACCTATAATCAGTCATCAACTATCCACTCTCAATTAGGGAAGGTCACTACAACCTACCTTCCAATATCAGAGTCACCAAAATGACAAGAGGACAGCGAAAGAATGCTAACAAAACCCAAAACAGTTTGGCATCTCCAGATCCCAGCAATCCCAATGAAAACAACCTGGAGAACCCAAAAACAATTGATATGAAAGAAAATGACCTCAAGTCCTTAGTAAGGAAGATGATAATAGAAGAAGAAAATAAAATCTGTAAACAACTGCAGGAGGAGGCAACCAAGAGGGCTGAAGATTTAAAAGAGTCATATAAAAAGGCACTTGAAGAATTTCAGAAAAATACAAATAACCAGATGAAGGATATCATTAAAACAGTTCAAGACCTGGAGATAAAAATGTAAGCTTTGATAAAGGAACACACAGAAGAAAAACGTGATCGAAAGGCATCAAAAAAGAAAGCAAGCATCTCAGAGGTGACCTTATGTAACAGAACGCAAGAAATGGAGGAATGAATATGGGGACTTGAAGATACAATCATAGAACTCAAAACAACCACTAAAGAAAATGCTAAATCTGAAAAGTTCCTGACAAAGAACATTCAAGAAATCAAGGACACCATGAAAAGGCGAAACTTGAGAATAATAGGTATTGAGGAAAGAGAGGACAACCTTCACAGTCCAGAAAATATCTTCAACAGAATCATAGAAAAAAATTTCCCCAATTTGAAGAAGGAGATGCATATGAGCATACAAGAGGCCTACAGCACACAAATTAGGATAGTCCAGAAAAGAAAATCTTCCTGCCACATAATAATAAAAACACAAAATATAAAGAACAACAACAACAAAAAAAAATATTAAAAGCGGCAAAAGAAAAAGGCCGAGTAACAAATGATGGCAAAGCTGTCAGAATTACTCCTGACTTCTCAGCAGAAACCATGAAAGCCAAAAGGGCCTGGACAGAGGTCTTGCAAACCCTAAGAGAACACAGATGCCAGGCAGGATTACTATATCCAGTGAAACTATCAATAACCATTGACGGAGAAAACAAGATATTCCATGACAAAAACAAATTCAAACAGTACCTATCCACAAGTCTGGCTTTACAGAAGTTACTACAAGGAAAACTCCACCCCAAAGTGTCAAACTACAACCAAAACTACATGGGAAATAGATAACTACACCATCACAAAATCACAACCTCACAAAATCTCAACTGTAACAAACAGCAAAAATGAAGGGACTTACCAATCACTGGTCATTAATATCTCTCAACGTCAATGGCCTCAATTCTCCAATAAAAAGACACAGACTAAGTGTATACATAAACCTGACCCAACATTCTTCTGCATTCAAAAAACATATTTCAGCCACAAGGACAGACATTGCCTCAGAGTAAAACATTGGGGAAAAATATTTCTAGCAAATGGTCACAAGAAGCATGCTGGTGTAGCCATTCTAATATCTAATAAAATAGACTTTCAACCAAAATTAGTCAAAAAATATGAGGAAGGACATTTCATACTCAACAAAGGTAAAGTCAATGAAGAAGACATCACAATTTTCAGTATCTGTGCTCTTAATACAAGGGCACCCACATTTGTAAAAGAGCTATTAACAAAGCTTGAACCACTCATTGATACCCAAATATTAATAGTGGGAGACTTCAACACCCCACTTTCACTCAAGGAAAGGTCTTTGAATCAAAAACTAAGAAGGGAAATAACTTCATTAACCAATGTCATGAATCAAATGGATCTAACAGATATCTACAGAACTTTTAATCAAAACGCAAAGGATAATACCTTCTTCTCAGCACCCCATGGAATGGTCTCTAAAATATATCACATAGTAGGTCACAAAGCAAGCCTCAACAGATACAAGAAGATTGAAATAATACCTTGTATCCTATCAGATAACCATGGTCTAAGGCTGGACTTCAACGACAACAGAAATAACAAAAAGCCTAATTACACGTGGAAACTAAACAACTTTCTATTTAATGACATCTGGGTCATGGGAGATATAAAGGAAAAAATAAAAGACTTCCCGAAATTCAATGAAAATGATGGAACAACATACCCAAATTTGTGGGACACATTGAAAGCAGTGCTAAGAGGAAAATTCATAGCACTAAGTGCCTTTAAAAAGAAAATGGAAATATCTCACATAAACAACTTAACAATACATCTGGAATCCCTAGAAAAAAAAGAAGCAGAAACACCCAAGAGGAGTAGACATCTAGAAATAATCTAACTCAGGGCTGAAATCAATAAATTAGAAACAAACAGAACAATCCAAAGAAACAACAAAACCCAGAGTTGGTTTTTTGAGAAAATTAACAAGATAGACAAACCATTAGCCATTCTAACTAAAAGACAGAGAAACACTATCCAAATCAACAAAATCAGAAATGAAAAGGGAGACATAACAACAGACACCAAAGAAATACAAAGAATCATAAGCACCTACTTTAAAGGCATTATTACACAAAATTTGAAAATCTAAGGGAAATGGAAAATTTTCTCGATCGACTCCATTTGCCAAAATTGAATCAAGATCAGACAAACAAATTAAATGGCCCTATTTTGCCTATAGAAATAGAAGCATTGATAGTCTCCCAACCAAAAAAATCCCAGGGCCAGATGGCTTCAGCCAGCATTCTACCAGTCCTTCAAAGAGGAGCCAAGACCAATACTATTCAAGCTATTCCAAAAGATAGAAATGGACTGAACATTACCAAATTCCTTCTATGAGACCATAGTCACATTGATATTTAACCCCACAAAGACCCCACAATGTTCTCTTATGAAAATTGATGCAAAAATACTCAATAAAATACTCACAAAACGAATCCAAGAACATATCAAAGACATCATTTACCAAGACCGATTAGGCTTCATTCCAGGCATTCAGGGATGGTTTAACACATGGAAATCCATCAATGTAATCCACCATATGAACAAACTGAAAGAAAAACCACATGATCATCTCCTTAGATGCAGAAAAATGATTTGACAAAATACAACACCCATTCATGTTTAAAGTTCTGGTGAGATCGGAAATACAAGGCACTTATCTGAACATAATAAAGGCTATATACAGCAAACCAATAGCCAACATTAAATTAAATGGAGAGATACCCAAGGAAATCCCTCTAAAATTGGTGACCAGACAAGGCTGCCCACTTTCCTCGTATCTCTTCAATATAGTTCTTAAAGTTCTAGCCAGAGCAATAAGACATCAAAAGGAGTTCAAGGGGATCCAAATGGGAAAGGAAGAAGTCAAATTATCCCTATTTGCAGATGATATGATAGTGCATATAAGTGACCCCCCAAATTCCACCAGAGAGCTCCTACAGCTGGTAAACACCTTCAGCAAATTGGCAGGATACAAAATTAACTCACAAAAGTCAGTAGCTTTCCTATATACAAATAACAAATGGCAGAAGAAGAAATTAGTAAAACTACTCCCTTCATGATAGCCACAAGCAATATAAAATATCTAGGAGTAACTCTAACCAAGCAAGTGAAGGACTTATTTGAAAAAAAAAAAAAAAAAAAAAAAAAAAAAACTTTAAATCTCTGAAGAAAGAGATTGAAGATGACATCAGAAGATGGAGGGATCTACCTTGTTCGTGGATTGGGAGAATTAACATTGCAAAATTGGCCATCTTACCAAAAACAATTTATAGATTCAAAGCAATCTCTAACAAAATACCTACAAAATATTTTGAAGATATTGAAAGATCAATTCTCAACTTCATATGGAGGAATAAAAAAGCCCAGAATAGCAAAAACAATCCTATACAATAAAAGATCCTCCAGAGAAATCTCCATACCTGATCTCAAGCTGCACTATAGAGAAAAAGTAATTAAAACAGCATGGTACTGGTACAGCAATAGACTGGTGGATCAATGGAATCGAATTGAAGACCCAGAGATGAATCCACACACATTTGGTCACTTGATTTTAGACAAAGAAGTCAAATCTAGCCAATGAAAAAACGATGGCACCTTCAACAAATGGTGCTGGTCTAACTGGATGTCTACAAGTAGAAAAATGCAATTAGACCCTTATTTGTCACCATGCACATAACTCAAGTCCAAGTGGATTAAAGACCTCAACTTAAAATCAGAGACATTAAATCGGTTAGAGGAAAAAGTGGGGAAGAGCCTGGAACACATAGGCACAGGAGACAACTTCCTTAACAGAACACCAACAGCCCAGGCCTTAATGTCAACAATTAACAAATTGGACCCCTGAGGCTGAGAAGCTTCTGTAAAGCAGGAGACACTCTCACCAGAACAAAGCGACAGCCTACAGACTGGGAAAAGATCTTCACCAACCCTTCATCTAACAAAGGTCTAATATCCAAAATATATAAAGAACACAAGAAATTAATCATCACCAAACGAAATAACGCAATTAAGTAATGAGGCTCAGAATTAAACAGACAATTCTCAGCAGAGGAATATCAAATGGCTGAGAAACACTTAAAGAAATGCTCATCCTCGTTAGTCATCAGAGAAATGCAAATCAAAATGACACTGAGATGTCATCTTACACCCATCAGAATGGCTAAGATCAAAAACTAAAGTGATGAGGATGCTGACGAGGATGTGGAGAGAGAGGAACACTCCTTCATTGCTGGTGGGAATGCAAACTAGTACAACCACTTTGGAAATCTATCCGGTGCTTTCTCAGAAAAATGGGAATAGGGCTTCCTCAAGACCCAGCTATTCCACTACTTAGAATATACCCAGAAGATGCTCTACCACACAACAGGAACATATGGTCAACCATGTTCATAGCTGCCTTATTCATAATAGCCAGAACCTAGAAACAGCCTAAGTGTCCCTCAGTAGAAGAATGGATAAAGAAACTATGGTACATTTACACTACAGAACACTAATCAGCTATTAAAAACAAGAAATTCCTGAAATTTGTGGACAAATGAATGGAACTAGAAGTTATCATAATGAGTGATTTCACCCAGAAGTAAAAAGAGACAAATGGTATATACTCACTATATTGAAACATTAGTCCAAGGGGTTTGTCCCATGGAAAACTTTGCTTACCAGGAAAGTGGGTAAGAGGGGAAGACATCCTATTGGGACTTTAGGTAAGAAAAGTATGGGAGAATGAGGAAATAGAAGGATCCAGAGGGTCCTGGAAGCCTACAAGCAGAACCTAATGATGGGTGGATCTGGGCCTGGGGTCCTGCTCAAACTATGGCACCAGGAAAATATAGGCAGTAAACTTCGAACTCCCACCCAGCTGAAGGACAGGACATTCTCCACCATTGAGTGGAGAGTCAGAGCTGACTTTCACACAAACTCTGGTGCCCCATTTCTGACAATGTTCCCTGGATGGGGAGGCCTGGTGGCACTCACAGGAAGGATAGCAGTTTACCAAGAAGAGAGTCGATACCCTAAGAGCATATATAGGGGGAGGAGGTACTCCTTAGTCACAGACATAGTGGAGGGGAGTAGAGGGGAAGCAGGAGGGAGGGAGAAATGGTAGGATACAAGGGATGGGCTAACAATTGAGATGTAATGTGAATAAATTAATAAAATAAAATTAAAAGTTCTTTTATGAACATTGACACAAAAATAATCAATAAAATACTCGCAAAATGAATGTAAGAACATTTCACAGATATCATTCACCATGACCAGGTAGGATTCAGGATTCATTCCAGGCATGCAGGGATGGTCTAATGTACAGAAATCCATCAATGTAATCCACCATATAAACAAACTTAAAGAAAAAAAACACACAAGATCATCTCTTTAGATGCAGAAAAAGCATTTGACAAAATCCAACACCCATTCCTGTTTAAAGTTTCTGAGAGATCAGGAATACAAGGCACATACTTCAACTTAATAAAGGCTATGTACAGCAAGCCAATAGCCAACATCAAATTAAATGGGGAGATACTCAAGGAAATTCCTCTAAAATTGGGGACCGGACAAGGCTGCCCACTTTCTCCATATCTCTTCAATATAGTTCTTGAAGCTCTAACCACAGCAATACGACAACAAAAGGAGATCAAGAGGATCCAAATGGGAAAGAAGGAAGTCAACTTATCCTTATTTGCAGATGTTATGGTAGTGTACATAAGTGACCTCCAAAATTCCATCAAAGAACTCCTACAGCTGATAAACACCTTCTGCAAATAGGCTGGATACAAAATTAACTTTAAAAAAGTCAGTAGCCTTCCTATATACAAAGGACCATCATATAGGGGAAGAAATTAGGGAAACCACACCCTTCACAATAGTTTTAAGCAATATAAAATATCTAGGAGTAACTCTAACCAAGCACATAAAGGACTTGTTTGAAAATAAACTTCAAATCTTGAAGAGAGAGATTGAAGCTGACATTAGAAGATTGATAGATCTCCCTTGTTCATGAATTGGGAGAATTAACATAGTAAAAATGGCTGTCTTAAAAAAAGCAATTTACAGATTCAGTGCAATCCCTATAAAAATACCTATACAATTTTTTAAAGACATTGAAAGATCAATTCTTAACTTCATATGGAAAAACAAACAAACAAACAAACAAAAAACCCAGATAGCTAAAGCAATCCTGTACAATAAAAATCCTTCAGAGGAATTGCCATACCAGATTTCAAGCTGTACTATAGAACAACAGTAATGAAAACAGCATGGTACTGGCACATCAATAGGCAGGTTGAACAATGGAATTGAATCAAAGACCTAGAAATGAATCCCCACACACATTTGCACTTGGTTTTTGACAAAGAAACCAAATTTATTCAATGAAAAAAGGAAAGCATCTTTAACAAATGGTGCTGGTCTAACTGGATAACTACATGTAGAAAAATGCAATTAGATCCATATTCATCACCATGCACAAAACTCAAGTCTAGATGGATTAAAGACCTCAACATAAAACCATTTACACTAAATTGGTTAGAAGAAAAAGTGAAGAAGAGGCTGGAACATATTGGCACAGGAGACAACTTCTTGAAAGGAACACCAACAGCCCAGGCCTTAGCACCAACAATCAGTAAATGGGACCTCATGAGGCTGAGATGCTTCTGTAAGGCAGAAGACACTGTCAATAGAACAAATTGACAGCCCACAGCCTGGGAAAAGATCTTCACTCACCCTACTTCTGAGAGAGGGCTAATATACAAAATATACAAAGAACTCAAGAAATTGAACACCACCAAACCAAATAACCAAATTGAGAAATGGGGCTCAGAACTGAACAGAGAATGGTCAACAGAGGAATATCAAATGGCTGAGAAACACTTAAAGAAATATCCAACCTCCTTAGTCATCAGAGAAATGCAAATCAAAATCACTCTGAGATTCCATCTTATACCCATCAGAATGGCTTAAATAAAAAACTCAAGTGACTGCACATGCTGGCAAGGATGTGGAGAAAGGAGAACACTCCTTCATTGCTGGTGGGAATGCAAACTGGTACGACAAAGTGGTGGTACAACCACTTTGGAAATCTATCTGGCACTATTTCAGAAGGCTGGGAATAGGGCTTCCCCAAGACCCAGCTATTCCACTCCTTGGAATATACCCAGAAGATGCTCCACCACACAACAAGGGCATATGCTCAACCATGTTCATAGCAGCCTTATTCGTAATAACTAGAACCTAAAGTCAACCCAAATGCCCGTCAGTCGAAGGATGTATAAAAAAAAAAACTGTGGTATATTTACACTATAGAATAGTACTCAGCTACAAAAAAAAAACAAACAAACCAAAACAAACAAACAAACAAAAAACAAAAAGCAAAACAAAAAAACAAGAAAATCCCAAAATTTGTGGAGAAATGGAGGAAACTAGAAATGTTTATACTGAGCGAGTTAACCCAGAAGCAGAAAGACTCACATGGTATATACTCACTTCTAATTGGTCACCAGCCAAATTGGCATGTCCCATGAAAGTCTTCATTTACCAAGAGATTGGGATAGTCTTGAGGAAATCCTTCTGGGACTCTATGTGAAAGAAGTAAGGGAGAATGTGGAAATAGAAGGATCCAGAGGGCCCTAGAAACCTACAACAAGAATATTATGAGGGGTGCATCTGGGCCCAGGGGTTCAGCTGAAACTCCTGCATGAACCAAGGACAATACTTGCAGTAAACATCCAAGCCATTCTTAGATCTAGCCAATGGACAGGACATTCTCCACAGTTGATTGGACAGTGAGGACTGTCTTGGACATGAACTCTGGTGCCCCATATTTGACCACTTCCCTGTGGTGGGGAGGCCTGGTGGCACTCAGAGAAAGAATAAGCAGGCTACCAAGATGAGGCTTGATAGTCTTTGACAATATAGTGAGGGAGGGGGTCCCCCTCAGTCACAGACATAGGGGAGGGGAATAGGGTGAAAGCAGGAGGGAGAGAGGAACAGGAATATACAAGGTACGGAATAACAGTTGAGATGTAATCTGAAGAACTTAATTAAATTAAATTAAAAAAAAAAAGAAAACTGGGAGTAGGGCTACCTCAATACCCAGATATTCCACTCCTTTGCATTATACCTAAAACATGCTCCACCACACAACAAGGACATATGCTCAACCACTTTCATAGCAAACTTTTTCATAATAGTCAGAACCTGGAAACAACCTACATGTTCTTCAGTTGAAGAATGGATAAAGAAATTTTGGTACATTTACACTATGAAATTCTACTCAGCTATTAAAAACAAGGAAATCCTGAAATTTGAGGGCAAATGGATGCAACTAGAAATGATCATACTAAGTGAGTTAACACAGACTGAGAAATACTGACATGGTATAAACTCACTTATAATTGGACCCCAGCCCAAAATGGATGTCAAATGAAAGTCTTCATTTACCAGGTGGTTGAGATAGATACAGGGACTTCCTATTGGGACACTACATGAGAGAAGTATGGGAGAATGGGGAAGTAGAAAGAACCAGAAGGTCCTATAAACCTACAAGAAGAACATCATGATGAGTAGATTTGGACCCAGGGGGATCTGCTCAAACCACTCCACCAACCAAGGACAATACATGCAGTATGCATTGACCCCCTATTCAGATCTAGCCAATGGACAGGACAATCTCCATAGTTATGTGGAGAGCGGGGACTGACTCTGACATGAACTCTGGTGCCCCTTATTGACCACTTTCCCTTTGAAGGGGAGGCCTGATGATACTCAGAGAAAGGATAAGCAGGCCACCAGAATGAGACTTGATAGGCTGTGACCAAATGGTGGGGGAGGAGGTCATCTTCTGTCATAGACCTAGGGGAGGAGAATAGGGTGAAAATAGTAGGGAGGGAGGAATGGGAGGATATAAATGAGGAGATAACACTTGAGATGTAATCTGAATAAATAAATTAAATTTAAAAATGAAAAAAAACGAAAGAGTTATGGCTTAATAGTGCGGTGCTCCTGTGCTAGGTTTAAAAGGGATTTATTTATGTTGCATAGTTTTATGTCAACTTGACACAAGTTAGGGTTATCTAAAGGGAGAAAATTTCAATTGGGAAAATGTCTTCACAAATCTGGTTGTAGGGACTTTTCTTAATGAATGATTGATTGGAAGGGACCATGATTATGGATGGGGCTACCCCTGGGCAAGAGGTATTGGGTTCTATAGGAAATCAGATTGAGCAAGTAGATCCATGGGGAACATACCTGTAAACAGTGCCTATCTACGATCTGAATATTATCTTGTATCTCCAGGTTTTGACCCTGATTGAGTTCCTATCCTGATTTTCTTCAATGATGGGCTACAATGCACAAGGGTAAGCCAAGTAAACCTTTCCTTCTCAACTTGTTGTTGGTCATGGTGTTTTAACTCACCAACAAAAACCATAACAAAGACAATATCCAAACAAGCCTTCTGCAAGAATTGGACCGAAAGCTAAACAGAATGCAGCTAGATAATAGACAAGAATAAAAAAATGGCATTTCAGAAGTATAAGATAATATAACTGGTGATATATACTTAAACAAAATATATGGTAATAGTCAATATTTGGTGATAAATTATTTTGGCTAGGGTAGAAGGTCATTAGAGGCATTCTGTTACAGAAAATAATATTAAGATGATTAAGCTGGCAACAGACTGCTGGATAGATTACAGTGGTAGATCACAGAGACCAATTATAATATTAATGCAATAAATTCAGACAAGTTATAAGAGCTAGATGATGACATTGGAGGCAAGGAGTGTTAATTATGCAGAAGTTTTTGAAATGGAAGTGATGAGGTCCATTGATACTGGAAAATGACTTTACAGGGACTCTTAGAATATTCTAGTTTAACAAAAGCAGAGACAACCAGTTATGTAGTTAGTTTTGGAATAAAACACCATTAAAGCAGAACATTTATTGTAGTTATATTTAAGTACAGTACAATTTAATAAAAGTTTCCTGATGTAACATAATCCTCTGAACACACACACACACACACAAAATCAAATAATTCCATCAAGAACTCTTCTGAAAGTACATGTCACCTTCTCCATGAAGATGGATTCTAGAGCTAAGCTCTATGTATTGTGTTAAGAACCTAAGGCAGAATTTGATGTGGTTTTGGCCAAAGAAATAGTAGAGAGTTCATCTGGGCTCTTAGTTACCTCTGGACCTGATTATGGGAGCTTGGCTATACAGTTAGCACAAACATTATCTAGACTATGGGTTACCTCTTGTCTTGCTTGTAAGAGCTTGGTCTGGCCTGCTTCTATGGATAGGGCAAGGGTCACCTAGGCTATTAGCTACCTTCATTCCTCACTTTCTAAATGGAAAACCAGTTGTATGGCTTTTCCTTTGAAAATATAATCCTGTGGGTTTAACATTCCTGGTTTCCCCAGTGCTGTCAGAACGAAGACTTTTGTTCTCCTTACAATATTGCCTTCTCATTCTCTGAAACCTTCTTAGCAGCAGTGTGGATATCCATATATCATATATAACAGGCTGCATACTTTTTCCATGTATCATATATAACTGGGTCGACAGTCTAATGAGTTCACTCTTACCCCTTTGTGCATTTCTATCTGGGGAAATAAATGGTAGGAAACCTCATAATATCCAAAGTTGTATATGGATTATTTTCATGTAATCATACATTTCCAACAAAAATGTTTAGTATTGATAGTGAAGTGAAGTACTTAGAAAACTTACATCATGAAAAATAACTCTTTATCTTCTAAGTGTTCAATTGTCCTGTTACACAAACAAAATGAAACTATATTCCACCCAAAAAGGTGGGGAAAATACTAAGAAATGTTACCACCATTGTTTTATTGCATGTGTAAGTAGTGTTATTTGAGTGAAAATATGGGGCTAGTGTACCTTTGAATGAATTTTACTTTATTTATGACCACATTTCCTCATGCTTTGCAGGTTCTCAGAAAGAGTTCACTCATATAATAGGTTAGTACATAATTTTGGTTTCCCCAAAAGAGAAGGCTCATGAGAGAGTTATGATGCAACTTGGAGCTATCCATGCTACTTATAATTCACGCCAAGACCCAGGGGAAAAGATGCCAGATCAATCATGTTACATACCTTGCTTAAGAAACATGAGTCTCTGGGTTTTGTTCCCAAGAACAAACAAACAGAACCAAAATCTCATGATCCAAACTTTACTTTGATCATAAATATTCTTATTGATCATGTTATCAAACAATTCAATGGTTAAAGTATTTGGAGATGCATGCTAAACTTACATAGATTTATATAGGTACCTATTTATGTTATAGCATTACTAGGCAAGATAATAGAATATATTCTCACTATTAACAAACTAGGCCAATTGCTTGAAAGTTTACCAAATACCTTGACCAGCTACCAGTATTCAGGAACAGGAAGTATATATAAAAGTTTTCTTCACAACCTAATTTATGCTATATAGCATATAGACAGAACACTTAATGAATTTTTTGTAGCATGGCTATTCTCAAATTATGGTGATGAGCATTAATACATTTCAGAAATTGTATTCATGTAACATCCTGATTGTTATTCCCTCTCTCTTATCTTTCCATTCCCAGCACCCCTTATCTTCTGCCCTACTCCCCTCCCCTTGACATCTGAAGGAGGGTTGTCCTACCTCTCTGAGACATGCACTTCTTTAAGGCATCTTGCCATAAAGGCATACTCTGAATGCCTATTTCAAGTTCTTTGGTGGAGAAATGGAAGTAGGTTTCACATCTTGCATAGGTTGCCATGTATCTGGTAGACAATTCACCCTGATTTTAATACTTAATTTTTCAGTATCAGTGTGTGTGTGTGTGTGTGTGTGTGTGTGTGTGTGTGTGTGTGTGTGTTATTTTTAAACAGAGTGTGCTCCCATCTTCTTTTCGGAAGAAACATTCTTTATAAGGTTGAATCTTCCAAAATAGAATGAAAAATGAACTATAGTTTTATCTATTGCATATTTAGATGTAGGGAGAACCAAACACAGTTTTTACCTTTCTGAATATTAAACCTATACTAATATTTTATTGTGTTTCTTGTGAATTAATTTTAATTTTTTTATTTGTAATAAAAGATGGCCAAAGAGGCTTGGATTTAATCATTTAATGACATGACACAAAAAGCATGAAGAACACACTCTCCTTTGCTAACACAGATTATCAAAATATAGTCCTAAAATTCAATCTCTTTTTCAATCATCCTTATTTTGCGGGACTTGGAATTCAGACTTCCACAGATGTGCAGAGATGCCAGCTGCAACTTAGACACGTCATATACAAGTGAGTGTACAGTAGACTCTGATAGCTTATTACTTTTTCCCATTAAACTTTACTAGCAGCATTTGAGCAGAGAAGTTATGCTGGCAAATGACGAACATGTCATCAGCCGGTGACTGCTGAAACAGTGCTATGGGAACTTGAGATCAGCATGAACTGTACAACTATTATAAAGGTATGAGTCATAAATTTCAGAATGAAATATCTGAATTTACTTCAATATAAGTTGTAAAATAATTCTAGATTGCCTAATTTTTTCTGTATGAATGAAGATGTAATAATTATCATTATTGCAGTACCTACTACGCTCATAGGTTTTAAATATGATTTTTTATTTAAATAGTGACCTTAGGGAGAATTTATTAGGGTAAGGCCATTCAATGAGATGTTTCTTCCATAACTGGTCTGGAATGATCATTTTCTTAAAAGCAACCTAAACAAAATACATCTTCAAATATAGCTATACATTTCAGTGATTCTTACTAATAGGTACTCATTTTGGGATCTAGTAGGAAAGCTCTTAAATGTTTGTATTTGTAGCTTTCATGGAATAAACAGACTACCATTCCTAGTGAGCAATGCTATGCCCTTTCCTTGTTAAATTATGCTGAGGATGTCACAAGGTGAAATTTCACACTTGTGAAATATTGTATCTTCCAGGGAATTTATCAAATTCCACTCAACCATGGTATAATGGAAACAAAATAAAATACAATGATATCAGATATAAACCACAGGGTGATTCAATTTATCATAAATACATTTTATGTAGCAACATTTGTACTTGTCATTTATGATGAGAATAAAAATTGCTTTCTTTTACAGCCTACTTGAAAGCATCGCTTTTGAAGCTTGTGGCAAGAACATAGAAGGAATTCACCTGAAGTCATTTTTTTTCTTATGATGTTGAAGGTAGAGGTATTCTAATGTATATCTGGCTTTTGTTATGGGTGGAAATGTGTCTGCACTTTTGTATGTCAACTTGGTACTTCCTACTCCCAATACATCCAACATGTTTGTATTTGGAGATAAAGCCACTGGAAAAGGCAGTAAGTTAAACGATTGGTTAGTGTAGACTCTAATGTATCATGACTGTTTTCTTTAGAAGAAGGGGAAGTCTTTATTATATGATGGATCATGTTTCACTGCACCTCGGTGGGGTGGCCTGGGGGGCACACGGAGGAAGGGTATGCAGGCTACCCTGATGAGACCTGATAGATAGACTGTGATCAAATAGTGGGGAAGGTCTATGGGAGAGAAATAAGGCAGAAGAAGGGAAAGTGGGAACTGGAAGATAAGAGTGAGAGGATAACATTTGGGATTTAAGATGAATTATTATAATAAAAAATAAAAATTGGAAAAAAAGAAGAAATAAAATAAAACAAAAAAAATTGCATTCACATGGATGGGTGATCATGAGACTTAGCACTAAGGGATAGGGGACAATCTGGAAGTCAAGGAAGATGGTTTGGAACAGACAAGAATTGTCTTTAAAGGAAAATACGCTGCCACATTGATCTTGATTTTTTATGGCTATTAGGAAATTAATTTGGCTTTGAAAGTACCTCATCTGTGATGCTTTGTTGATAGACTGTTAGGGAAACTGTCCCCAGTTGTCAGTAGAGTGTCTGGAGTGTTACTGTTGCACTATGGCTACTGAAGAATGTGTCCTGCACTTAAAGAAAAACCTTCCTTCTTGTGCATCACTTTACAAATTAAAATAATAATAATCATAATAAAAACTTAAAAAAGAAATGCTATACAACTTTCCTTTCCAATCACCTGTTCAGGAACACTGAAATTGCACTCCAAAATAGTTTATTGCAGGACATGGAGTTGTGGCCACTAATGCTGACATGTAAAATTCTTGTCTATTTATTTCTATGGATGCATATTGACACTCAGGCCCCCATAGAGAAATGACAGTGTTTGTATATAACCTGTAAACATTTTAAATACTTCACATCCTTACCTAATTACTAATAATATGCAATACAATATAAATGTTACATAAACAACTGTTATAACATGTTGTCTATATAATAATTTTAAGATATATTCAATATACAAACAATTGTTTTTACATATGATTGTTTGACCCCAAAGAAGTGGAATCTAAGAATGTAAAGAACGAAATATACAGTTTTTGTCTCTGTCATTACAGCTTTCTGGAGAAACTTTGTGCTCACACACTATTTCCCTAGGGATATTTGATGAGATAACATCACTAGGAAAGTGGATAGAGATGACACAGATTAATGAGAAGATGGCAAGTGCAATGATTTTGTTCCTTCTGTGATTTTATATTTCAATTTGGATTTTAAAACTTGGCAAGTTCTGCTTTTAAAGTGTTTGATTCTTAAGCATTCCTCACAAAAAACTTTAGGTTTGTGATGTGCTCCTAGACAAAAATCTCACATCCTACAAGGCAGTTCATTGGATAGAGTAAATGCTTATTTGGCATCTTGTGTAAGTTATCATTCCCATGGATGGAAAAAATTAAAAGCTTGACATTTTAAGTGATGGACTAGAATTCATAGTTTGCATGCCACATTGATCTTAGAAACAAACTTGTCAGAGGCTTTTTTCCATGTTTAAAATTCTGTTTATTATAATTTATACATATTACATTCTGAATATTATTCCTTTGCTTGCATCTCCCTGCTCCACTCACCATCTTTTCCTCTTCTGTCCTGTTCCCCTTTCCTAGACTTCTGAGAGGTGGGGCCCCCTTTCCCCAGCTTCTGACCATAGCCTATCAGTTGTCTGTTGGCTATATCTGAACAGGGAGGTCTAGGTTTTCTGCATGCAATGTCCTTGGTTGGTGCATCAGTTTGTGCAGGATGCCTTGGTCCAGATCCTCTTGCCTTGATGAATGGAACTAAAAAATACTATCCTAAGTGAGGTAACCCAGACACAGAAAGACATATATAGTATATACTTACTTATAACTGGATATTAGCCAAATATAGATGTCCTCTGAGAGACTCTATCCAGCAGGGAATTGGGATAGATGCTACTCTGGGTGGAGTACTGAGGTTTGTATGGAAAAGTTTAGGGATGGAAGGACCCAGAGGGTTCAGGAGCCCCACAGGTAGACCATCAAAGCTGGTGGATTTGTCAGAGTTTTATGTTCAGTAAGGTGAAGTATGAAAATCAAATAAAATTACATTAAGTGCTAAATTATGATAATCAAAACCAATGGATTATGCTGTTTACATTTAGCATAGTTGGCCTATTTCTGTAAGGTGTATCTTCAATTGTTATTATTATTATAAAGTCATAACATTTTATTTATAATTTTGTATTGTGTTGAAAGAAAATAGACTAAGATTATCTAATATAGAAAAGAATTATTAAAAGAATACAAAATGGTCTTTAGTACTTTTGTGTCATACAATTCTAACATATAATAATTAGTACTGTGGCTACATTACTAATAAATTGCCTCTATACTCATCATTAGAAAGAACCAAATCAATCCAATTCAAAAGGTGATGTCTTGCTCAACATATTCCATATATACTTATTAGAAATGGAAAAAATCTTTGTGCCACTTTTAGGAAACATTTTTTAATCCTTTTACTTGTTTTGCATTTCAACAAATAATAATTATAGTTGAAAGCCCTCAAGTTTCACTTCCAGTATTGTGCATTGTGATTTGAGGTCCGTTTTGTCTGTGAGCTATTATGCTAATAAATGTTATATGTTTTATATCACCATGTTTTCTACATCTACCTATCTTGTTCCATTTCACTGAAGTTGTATTGACTCAGATATGTACTTCATTCTGGCATTTTCATTATATCTCTATCTCTTTGATTCCATTCTTCAGATGATATGGCCCATCTAGTACTATTAAAATTATCTCACAAGGCATTATCATAAAAAATTAAGAGCTCTTAGGCTGTTTCCATGTTCTGGCTATTATGAATAAGGCTGCTATGAACATGGTTGAGCAAATTTTCTTGTTGTGTGCTGGAGCATCTTCTGGGTATATTCCAAGGAGTGGAATAGCTGGGTCTTGAGGAAGCCCTATTCCCATTTTTCTGAGATAGCACCAGATAGATTTCCAAAGTGGCTGTACTAGTTTGCATTCCCACCAGCAATGAAGGAGTGTTCCTCTCTCCCCACATCCTCGCCAGCATGTGGTGTCACTTGAGTTTTTGATCTTAGCCATTCTGATGGGTGTAAGATGGAATCTCAGAGTTGTTTTGATTTGCATTTCCCTGATGACTAAGGAGGTTGAGCATTTCTTTAAGAGTTTCTCAGCCATTTGATACTCCTCTGTTGAGAATTCTCTGTTTAGTTCCAAGCCCCATTTCTCAATTGGGTTATTTGGTTTGGTGGTGTTTAATTTCTTCAGTTCTTTATATATTTTGGATATTAGACCCTTGTCAGATGTAGGGTTGGGGAAGATTTTTTCCCAGTCTGTAGGCTGTCGCTTTGTTCTCTTGACAGTGTCTCCTGCCTTACAGAAGCTTCTCAGTCTCATGAGGTCCCATTTATTAATTGTTGACATTAAGGCCTGGGCTGTTGGTGTTGTGTTCAGGAAGTTGTCTCCTGTGCCAATATGTTCCAGGCTCTTCCCTACTTTTTCCTCTAAGTGGCTTAGTGTCTCTGGTTTTATGTTGAGGTCTTTAATCCACTTGGATTTAAGATTTGTGCAAGGTGACAAATATGGGTCCAGTTTCATTTTTTTACACATAGACCTCCAGTTAGACCAGCACCATTTGTTGAAGATGCTATCCTTTTTCCATTGAATGGATTTGGCTTCTTTGTCAAAAATCAAGTGACCATATGTGTGTGGATTCATATCTGGGTCTTCGATTCGATTCCACTGATCAACCAGCCTGTTGCTGTGCCAGTACCATGCTGTTTCAATTACTATTGCTTTGTAGTACAGTTTGAGATCAGGTATGGAGATTCCCCCGGAGCACCTTTTATTGTACAAGATTGTTTTAGCTGTTCTGGGGTCAAATGGTATATACTCACTTATATCTGCATACTAGCCCAAGGGGCATGTCCCACGAAAGCCTTCACTTACCAGGAAACTGGGACAGAGGGGAGGGCATCCTATTGGGTCTCTAAATGAGAAACGCATGGGAGAATAGCAAAATAAAAGGATACAGAGGGTCCTAGAAATCTACAAGTAGAACAATATGATAGGCAGATTTGGGCCCAGGGGTCCAGCTCAAACTAAGGCACCAACCAAGGACAATACAGGAGGTAAACTTTAAACCCCTTCCCAGATCTAGCCAATGGTCAGAATATTCTCCACAGTTGAGTGGAGAGTGGGATATGACTTTCTCACGTATTCTGGTGCCTCACATTTGACCATGTCCCCTGGAGCGGGAGACCTGGTGGCACTCAGAGGAAGGACAACAGGTTGCCAAGAAGAGACTTGATACCCTATGAGAATATACAGGGGGAGGTAATCTCCCTCAGGAACAGTCATAGGGGAAGGGAATAATGGGAAAATGGGGGGGGGGGGAGGGAGGAATGGGAGGATACAAGGGATGGGATAAACATTGAGATGTAACAAGAATAAATTAATTTAAAAAAATTAAGAGCTCATTTCCCAATTGTTAAAATAAATAAATATTTGGTACACTAAAATTTAACATACAAACTATAGAATTACACTGTCCAATTTTCTTCTTCTGATACTGTGGTAAAAAACATGACTAAAGTAACTTAAAGGATAAAAGATTTATTTTCATTCACAGCTCCAGGAGCAGTCTGCCATAGGAAGGAAAGTCATAGAAGCAGAACCTTGAAAGAACTGATCATATCACATTCATAGCCAGAAATAACAAATAAGCAAAGCACGCAAATTAACAGTTGCTTCCTGGACTTGACTGTAAATGTACTGTTACTAGTTTCTTCATATTCCTGCTGCCTTGACTTTACTTCAATGATGGATTATAATTTGCAATTGTGAACCAAATAGCCTATGTTTCCTTTAAGCTGGTTATTAATAACACTCATCACAGGCTCACTTCTAGTCAACCTGGCACACTGACACTGTCCTAAAATGAGATGGGCTCAGTGAAGATGGGCCTCTTCCTGAGATCAATGACAGCCTCAGGAGCTCCAGAATCTACACAGACTCAAAGATCATTCTCTCCAAAAATCACACATTACACTGGACATTAGCTTTTCTTTCCTCATTAGTTTACCTATAATGTTTGTCTCCTGAGGAAGAAAGCAAAATTTTTTATGACATGGTCATAATTCACGTTTTCAGTGATGTACAGTGGAAAAATCTCCAATTTCGGGCTCCCCCTTTTATCTGTACACTTTTGAGGGGCACTATATAGTCAATTCTTATTCTAGACACAGCCACAGTAATTACTTTGTGGATCAGAAAATTTTTCAAACATGATACAAGCCATCTACAGAAAGTTGTATGGGAGTCAGACGAACTCTGGTGCCCCTTTTCTGACCATGTCCCCTGGATGGGGAGACCTGGTGGCACTCAGAGGAAGGATAGCTAGTTACCAAGAAGAGACTTGATATTCTGAGAGCCTATATAGGGGGAGGAGGTCTCCCTCAGTCACAGACATAGGGGAGGGGAGAAGGGGAGAAATGGGAGGGAGAGAAGAATGGGAGGAAACAGGGGAAGGGCTAACAATCGAGATGTAATATGAATAAATTAATATAAAAAAAAGAAAGTTGTATGGGTAATTGAGCACATGTGTCATCTTCTTGAGAACTTCACAAGGGTGAGGGACACACAGAAAGGACCACATAGTCCCTCTTTTCCCTGCTGCCCTTCACCAGTTTGAATGAGCTCATGCAAGATGATCATAACAGCCTACGATCAGAATAAACATGTGCCATAAATGTTAATGTTGCTCTATGACACTGGAGCTTAATCATAGCTTTGTGGAATCATTGTGTCAAAAGATATTTCTATGTTTCTTTTCCACTTCATCAGACTGCAAACCATCCAAAAAAATCTTAGAATCATCCATTAAAGATTATAAGATAGAAAAAATTAGATAAACTTATATGTTTGTGGCATAAAAATCAGGAATAAATCTATGCACAATGAAAATATCTTTTTATTTAACAGCTCCTTGAATTAGCAGACTTCTTAGAATAAGTTTCTTTTACTTCCTGCTAAGTCTTAAACTTAGGTTTCTGCCAATCATTTACTTATCTTTTGCATCAAAATTGATTTTAATATAGATTGTTCCTCATGATTGTAAAGGATATGAAAATCATGTATATCCTTAGAATTGAAATAGACTGTATGGATCTATCTTCATTACAAGGAATTTTATGAGATTGCAAATTATAAAGGAGATGGGATTTGATGGCTGACAAAATGGCTTTTAGTTTTGACATATCTTGTCAAGATATTTCACTTATGTAAGTCTTGAATGTATTATTAAAATAATCGAGGTAGGGCCTCTGATGTTCCATGACTATTATAATATTTAATCCAAAAATATACATAAGCTCAATACAATGGCAGCCTGCACATACAACGGTACATTGTCTTTTTAAAAATGTGATTGTTAAAAATTTCTAAACTGATTTTTTAGTGGGTATATCAAAGTAGATACTGTATCTCTTTGTTATGAAATATCATTAAATTAAGATAACATGTAGAACAGTATCTTTCACGGATAGCGAATAAATGCAATCAAAATTACTCAAATATATCTTAATTTTTAAACTTTAATATAGAAATGTATTTCCCACTAAGAAATACAGACCATGGAATCAGCAAAGGCAAAGGAGTTGTGGTTGAGAGAAATATTAGTATGTCCCCTGAAAGAGAGGTCAAAACCAAAGGGCTTCTTTGTTTTATAGATTGTAAGACGCCTTAATTTACCCATGCCAAACTCAGTATTTATAAAACTAGAAATGCATCTATTATTCACCACCACCCTCATCTGCGTATGTTAGTTACTCAAGGAGCTTAGAAGTCATAAAAGTATGACCAAACATACATAGATGATAGGGATGGTGCTGAATAAAAGAAGTAATTTTTATTTCATTAAAATATGCTTCTAAATGAAGTTCAATTTTGTGAGTGTAAACTTAGACAACAAACCTTACTGATCAAGAATCTGTAATAGTCAGTTTAATAGTCCCTAAATACAATGGAATCCAACTGTCCTCCCTCTAAGTCATCCACACAAGACAGAAAATAATTTATGACTGTGGAGTCTTATAACTGATATTATAAAATATTATATTTGATTCAATAACAGTTAACTAATCATAGGGTGTTATATGCCTCAACTATTGCATGTGTACCGTACCTTTCTACAGCTAACATAAGATTCTTTTTTCTTTTGAGGAGTAGTGAAAATTTCAAGAAGTTGCCTCTACAGAACCAGAGGAGCATGTTTGATAAAGAGCTTTGGCTAATACCAAGTATTTCTCTTTTTCCCAACATAATATTTTTATTGATTATTTGGAAATCTCACATCATGTACACTGATCATATTTACTCCCCAGTCCTCCCAAGTCCACTCTCCTCCATGGCTCAACCTCCATGCCAAACAAGAAGAATAAGGACAAGAAGCAGAAAAAGAAGAAGAAGAAGAAGAAGAAGAAGAAGAAGAAGAAGAAGAAGAAGAAAGGAAGAGAAGACAGAGAAAAGAAGAAATAGAAATAAAAGTCCAAGTTTTGTTGCTCATATACTCATTGAAATGTGGTCAAAGTCCCAGTGGCCAGCCCCTTTATAAAAACTGAGTCCTTCCCACTGGTACCCTGCCAGATGTTCTCAAATGTGGAGAGCTATGCTTCAGTATGCTAATAATAAGTTTTAAGGCTTCTCTTCAATGGTTTTCTGTCTATGATATTATCTGGGTAGAGGGAGTTGGGGTGGGGGGCAGAATAGGAATTGTCACAGAAGCCTTCTATGCCCTTCTTTCTCAAGTGTGAGTCTTGAATCATCAATACCACTGTAAAACAGCTTCCTTGTCTGTTACAGTTATCAGGAGCACAGATCATGGTCTTCTATGTGGTTTCTGGTGAGATGACAGATCATAGGCATGCACATCTATTAATCTCTTAACAAGGTGAAATGCAGTAAATTATAGTTTCTCACAAAAGTCTACTTTGGAGAATTAGTGTTTTCTTCAATGTTTTGGGTTATTACAAACTAGACATATTTATCCTATTAACATAAACTAACAAAAAATCTAGCAAGACTTACTATTTAGGGATTTAAAGTAGCTAGTATGAGCCACCTGGGATGCATCTTGTAGAGGCTGGGGAATGTTTGTTGACATTGGATTAAGAAACTGGATTCTTAATGAGGCCTGGAAAATACTGCAGGAATGTGGGCTTTCCTGGATAACCTCCCATTAATTTTGAAATGTTTGGGAACCTTTGTTAGAGAAAGAATTAAGAAAAAAATTCAGGCTTCATCATAATTATGCCTATATGCTAAATTTAACATTTTTCCCAGTAAAAGACCCATCATGAAATAAATAATTTTTTAGTTTGATTGCTAGTAAATAAATAAATAAATAAATAGCTTCTACACAGTGTTCAACTTGAGGTATAAATATTGAAGTAAATTTATTTTTAAAAATATCATTGTTAGAAAAGTTTTGAAGACTATATATATATATACACACACATACACATATGAATACCTGTGAAAAAGCCAAAAAAAAAAAAAAAACCCACACTGGAATAAAGACAATGTTTTCAATAAACTGTGCTGGTTAAACTGGATGCCTGTATGTAGAAGAATCCAAATAGTACTATACTTACCAGATTGCACAAAACTCTAGTGTAAATAGATCAGATAACTTAATATAAAGCCAGGTATATCGTGCCTGATGGAAGAAATGTGGGGAATAGCCTTAACTCCTTGGCACAGGAGAAGACTTCCTGAACAGAATTCTGCTAGCACTGAAACTAAGATCAACAACTAATAAATGGAACTCATGAAATTGAAAAAGTTCAGCATGGCAAGGAATACCATCATTTGTACAAAGCAGCAGGCTACAGGATGTGATAGATTTTTACCAACAATATATCTGATAAAAAGCTAATATCTAAAATACATAAAGAACCCAAAACTAGTCTAACTCAATATCAAGAAAACCACTCAAATCATAGATATGAAATACAAACAGAATTCTCAAAAGAAAACACTCAAATGAGTGAGGTTTTTCTTAAAGAAATGCTCAACATCCTAAGTCATCAGGGAAGTTGAAGCCAAAACTGTTTTGATATTTTTATCTTACAAACCTAAGAATCAAAAGAAAGAAAGAATGACAGTAAGACAGGCAGAAAGAGAGAAAACATATACTGACAAGGATGTGGAATAAGGGGAACACTATTGCTGATAGGACTTCAAACTTATACAGCCACTATGGAAATTAGTTTGGAACAGGAAGCTGGGAATTGACCTACCTCAACATGCTGCTATATCACTTTTGGGTTTATAACCAAAGGAATCTTCATGATACAACAGAAATACTTGCTCAACATGCTCATTAATAGTCTCTGTACAATAGCCATAAATTGGAAACAACAACAAATGAATGGATAAAGCAAATGTAGTACATTTATACAATGGAATATTTCTTAGCAAATTTAAAAAGATGAAACCATGAAAGTTTCAAGTAAGTGGATGGAGCTAGAAAAGTCATTGTGAGTCAAATAATGCAGATACAGAAAGATAAATTTGGTATGTACTTGCTTAAATGTGGACATTCGCTGTTAGGTCAAGATGGCCAAGTGACAATCCGAAGATCCACAGAAGCTAGGTATAGAGTAAGAGATGGGGGATGGGTAGGCAAAGGCAGATAGATATTGCTAGGAAAGGGAAATAGAATAAATAGTTATAGAAGAGCGGGTGGCTAGAACAGAAGAATCAAAAAGGGAGTAAGAGAGAAGACAGGCGTGATAGTACATGAAGAGGGGACTAGAGCTAATATCAAAAGAGAAACACAAATGCTAACCCAGCCACAAAACATTTGATCTACAATGAGGTCCTGCAGGCAAGATATGCTACATCAAGGTGGCACAAATTTTCTTGGAGTGACCAGCTGATCTATGATTTGACTTCGGGATCACTCCATAATATAGAACCCACACCTGATATGCTGGCTAGTTTTATGTCAACTTGACACAAACTATTACTTTTCTACTAAGGAAACAGCAATTAAATTACTTCTCATTGTTATTCGGCTATACTCACTGTTCTGTGGCTTGCTCAGCCATCATCAGCGGAGATTCTTCTTGAAGCAGATTGGGAACAAATATAGAGAGCCACAGCCAGACATTATGAAGAGAGTGCGGGACCTTGGAACACTCAGACATACACACACTTAGTCAAATCCCTCCTGTCAGGGATCAGAGAACCCTGCAGAAGAGGAGGCAAAATGAATGTAAGAGCAGGGGAGAAGGAAGACACCATGAAAACAAGGCCCTCTAAATCACTATGATCAACACACATATGAAACCACAGAGACTGAGGCAGCATGCACAGGACTGGCATGGATCTGCACGATATCTGTACTTAATTATTACCACCATGATGTTAAAAATTCACAAGGACTTTGTGTCACCACTGCACTTTTTTTTTTACATTTTTATTTAAGTAATTTATTCAGATTACATTTCAATTGTTATCCCAACAGAATATTTTTTAAAATTTTTTATTATTAATTTATTCTTGTTACATCTCAATGGTTATCCCATCCCTTGTGTCCTCCCATTCTTCCCTCCCTCCCCTTTTCCCATTATTCCCCTCCCCTATGACTGTTCCTGAGGGGGATTACCTCCCCCTGTATATGCTCATAGGGTATCAAGTCTCTTCTTGGTAACCTGCTGTCCTTCCTCTGAGTGCCACCAGGTCTCCCCCTCCAGGGGACATGGTCAAATGTGAGGCACCAGAGTACATGAGAAAGTCATATCCCACTCTCCACTCAAGTGCACCACTGCACTTTTAACTTCACCGCAGTCCTTCACCTATGAGCAAGAGAACCCGGTATGCAGTGAGGTAAGTCTACCAGTTTACCAAATGTGATATAGGCTGTGTCAAGGCATGTGTCCCTGAGAGGTTTCCCTCTCACATTTATTTTCAGGGAGTGCTGTTAAATAATCTTTCTTCTATTTTCTAAAATAGCCACAATTTGCCTGATCATTTTGTTGTTTGGCAAACCTGGGTGATACCTCATGCAAAAGGCAGCTTAGAAATTCTACCCAAGGGCTGGACAACCTCCTCTTCATCAGAGGCCAAAGTGTGCAACTGTGTCTTTCATGGAAAACATTCTCAATGAAAAACAAACATGGAGAATGCTCCTGAGGATGAAAACAGCAGCAGAGATGCTGGCTTCCTTTGGGGTCAAGCTTGTTATGTAGCTCCAAGTGCCAAATAAAACTGTGGTGTTTCCTAAAAATCCTTTTGAGTTTGATTCGGCTTAATGTTCTGTTCTATTTTGCTCTTTGATGGTTTGATGGTATGCTTTTGTTAAGCAATAACAATCTGTTTGATAACTATTTGCGATGATATTGTTTGGTGAGGCAATATCCTGGTTTGATATGCTAAATATAGATGTTTTGTAACTTTCCCATTAAAGAGCTGGATTATAAGATGTGTATAGACTTTGAGTTAAGGAAACAGTCACCTTGGCTGCAGGGCCAACAAGTATAGTACTGGCCACATCTGAAACAAATGACCTCATGTCCTAAATCACCATTTATGTAGCCATGTTTTTGTTTGTTTGTTTGTTGCTGTACAATTATCTGCTTGTATTTATATATTTTCTGGTTGGGTTTGGTTGAACTTGGGACACATGTGCAGAATCAGAAGAGTGTAACATGAGCAGTGGTAGTCTGTGTGGGTGATTATATGGTAGCTATACCTCTCCTAAAAATAGTCAAGCTACATGTACAAGCATTGCTAGTTTTATGTTCATCATAATAGCTGATAGCCTTAAAGTCACAGACTTCTTCTTACTGAGGAATTCTGGAAGACCCTCAGCTAAATAGCTCCTAACTCATTTGCATATGTGTCCTGACCCTTACTGATAGCTTTCGTGGTACAACACGCATTCTTGTCTTGTGAGACCAGGTGTTTATACATAGCCAATGTTGACTTCAAAGTCTTGGCTCTCATGTTTGCATAGAAAGCTATGAATAGAAGAGTAATCTGCTATGAATGACTGATAAAGCACTGCTAACATGAATTCTAGATATATCAAGGTACTTCAATTGGATTAGATATGCTGCAGCCAACAACAATTTCTATAAAAAAATACAAATTTTAAAACTTTAAGGCAAGTATTCTTAGCCCATGTGCAATCTCTCAAGAACCTTTTTAAAATTTTAAATTGTGTGTGATGATTTTGATAAATATCCAGGTGATTTTTTTAAGATTCTTTTTTATAATGAGTATGAATATTATGCCTGCATGTGTGACTGTATCCTCAGAGGCCCTGAGGAGGAAGTCATATTTCAGAGAGCTAGGGTTACAGATGGTTATGATGTGTTGTGTGGGAGCTGGGGATTAAAACAACTTCTCTGGAAGAGCAACAGGTCTTGAGGGCTGAGCAGTGTCTCCAGATAATCTTAACTCGGTATTGTTTTCTGGCTCTTGACTCAGGCCTCTAGGAATCCTATTTCAAAAGATTCATTTTTTTTTGTTTTGTTTTGTTTTTCTTCAGTATTTAGAATTTCTGTGATTTTTCCTCCATTTCATGATCCTCGTGTAATATTATCTCTGCAAATAATAACAACTATTATAATAACTAATAATTTTTACTTTATTTAGTGTAGTCTTACCTTATTTTACTATTATTTTGGGGCATTTGAGACAGAGGGTTAGGATTCTGCTTTAGTCGGCCTACCTATGATGTCACTACTTACCTGCCATGGGACGAGGCCATGCCCTGGGCCATATAAAAGACACCCTCCACGTGGCACTCTCTCTCTACCTCTCCTCTTTATTTCCTCCTTCTCTCTCTCTCTCTCTGTCTCTCTCTCTTTCTCACTCTCTCTCTCTCTCTCACTCTCTCTCTACCTCTCTATCTCTTTTTACCTCTCTACTTCCCTCTCCTCTCTACCTCTCTTCTCTCTCCTTTCTCTGGGATATCCTCTTCCCCCTTTTCCTCCTCACCCCCATGCTCATCTAATAAACTCTCTATAACATAACATCCGTTGCCTGGTACCTTGTATTCTATCATGCGTCTTTAATTTTTATATATAACATTGGTGCTGAAACTAGGTTCGAATTTCATAGGACCTTCGTGTCTATTCTCCCACTTTCTATGTTGGGACTCTAGCTGGGACTCTATTCCACCTAAAAATTCGGCTACTTTGCTATCTCTCGGGAGAAGAAAATCAGGTATCTCTCTCTGCTGCTGTCCACATGGCTGACCTCCCTCAAGCAACGCTGGACTTCTAGGTAAGGTACCACCACACAGCCCATCTCCTCCATTGGTCCTAAACTTCTGGGGTTGCTGGTCTATTTTAATTCCAAGACTGGCCCAAAGGTCTGATCCTGCTGGGCCCTTCCTGGATCCTTACCCTGCCTGCTGCGGTCTTTCTGTCAGCCAAGATCAGCTGCCACTGCTGCCACGAGGCCCAACCTGGCCACAAGGGGGTCAGCGGGGAGGCCACAGCCACCTTCTCAGCTGTGCTTCCCGGTTGACAGAGCCACTGCACAGCCTTCTTGGGAACCCTGCCCCATCGCTCACAGCTTGCTACCATTTTAATATTTACCCACTGTTCTCCGTGCTGGCCACGTGGTTAGTCGCCATCTTTGTTATGGGGACCACGTGACTACCTTCTCTAAGGATGATTGGGTGTTTAGCCACCATCTTTGTTAAGGACAACCACATACTCTGGCCCCATCCACTTCCCATTGCAGGTATGCCAGCAATTCAGTAGATATGCACAGCTGATCAGCCCAGCTTTGCTGTTTATTACACCTGACATAAATAAATAAATAAATAAATAAATAAATAAATAAATAAATAAATGTGATTGTTTATTGAGTATACAAATGTTTATTGGCTATGTTTTCACTTATACTTTTGCTAATTCCTAGACAAGTAAGTAAATGTTAATTCTCCAGTAACCAAATAACCTAGATCCAACTACAGGCTTCCTGGCTAATGGGTTTGATAGGGTTTTTAAAGTTATTCTATAATGTTCTACTATATTAACACTCACTTGTTTACAGTATTAGATTTTCATCCATTGCCTTAAACCATGTTTAGCCTAAAATTTTAAAGGTAATATTATTGGTTATACAAAAATTGTTCTGTTCTCTTTTATAGACTGCGTTTTAGACTGTGCTTGTGTTTTCAATGTTCCAATTTGAGAGATAAACTATAAACAAAGTTGTCTATTCAAATATTCTTAAGATAGACAAGACTGTGGTCTCATTGCCGTCTCAATTAAAAGGCTGAGTATGTGTCCTAACCCACATATAAAAACTGGTAAATTCTTTAAAACCCAAAACCAGCCTTCCCAACAGGCTCTGTTATAACAAACTACTCCACGTCTTAGCCACCACCCCTGAGAAAGATAGAGGTCTGCAACATCCTATCTTGCCGGGGTCCAGCCTGAGCCAGCTCTGCCAGTGACCTATTTCAGATACAGTCAGAAAGAGACACGATCTCACAGCTGCTACAACCAGAATGGGACACTGATCCCACAGCCTAACCTGTTAACAAATTTGGCCTATGGATGTCACTGCTCACATGCAGGCTTGTTCTCTGTGCCTAGTCACTGGAGGTTCAACCAGCACAAGAGCTGTGGATATGTCCAGCCTTCAAGGTCCTTGACGTGGCAGAGTACGGATGTCTCTTAAATTCAACAGCCTGCCCAAAACAGGGTAATGGTACAGGTTTGTGTTAAATTCATACTTAGGTTACATAGTCACATGGCCAGCTTCTATCATGGGAGACTTCAGGTACCTTCCCAGCCCTCTTCATATGCAGGAGACCAAAGTTTTAACTATCAATTTTACTTACTGCGTAAAGCATCCAAGAAGGTGTTTTAAGAACGTGTTTTAAGTTCGTAAATAGTAAGTTATGAAGGTCCACAGGTCTAAACAAATGCTTTATTTCTTCCTGTTACTATAGTATTGTGTTAACTGTTCAAAGCATTGAGGCTGATCAATGGATTTCTGATTTATTAATCTAATTATGGTAAATCATTCCACTACCATAGGAATCTAGTTCCAAGATTTTAAGTTTCTTTTTGTTACTCTTCCACAGAGAGAAAAGGGCTTCTGTCTTCCCTAACCTCATCTCAGAATGTTTGTGCTCTTAACACAAAGTTCTTTCCCCAAGCCTGTACTATGCTATATATGTCTACTACCCTTTTCCTACCACATGTTCAAGTCTAACAATGTATATTTCACTGCAGATTTCAAACAGTGATGATGCTAAATTTATCTCCCTTTATGAACTTAGAAGGATTCTTGTAAGCTACAGGAAATCCATCTCTCAGGTCAAATTAAGTCCAGATAAGTACTATAATCCAAAACCTAAGTTTCTCGCTTTTCTCTAAGGGTGGGATTCCTTCTCCTTTCCCTGGTCTTGGGATTCTCTTTTCCCTAACTACCTCATTGCCACCTTTCTACACCCAACACCAGCTAAATTGTCCCTTCCTAGTCACATAAACGCTTCCTTCTAGTTAGAGTGTTTGCTGGCCCTCTCTGATTGGCTGGGAACAGGGGACACCCTGGTCCTCTTCGCTGACCCTCAACTAGGCTTGTGCACATTGGGTGAGTTTCCTGATGTAGCTTTCTCCGCTGTTCTGTGACAGCCAATGAAAAATTCGAGTGCACTTGTAGCTACATTCCTGTGGCTAACTCATCTGTTGAGTTAGTCTTTGGCCAGCTCATCTGTTGAGCTATGCTGTTGGTCACTAGTTAGTGCTGACAAGCTACTAACTGGTCTACACCAGTCCTTTGGGTCACTAAGCATTTTGGGGGAAGCCCTGATGGCTTACTGACCTCACTTCCCCATGGGAAATGACCACTGGTCCGTTCTTCCTGACACGTCTCTGGGAACACCCACCTTAAAGCTTACATGCCTCTGCAACCAAACTTGGACATTTCCAAAAGTAAACTGTTTTAATTATTGCCAGCAATTGGGTAAATGGAAGGAAGCTCCCATATCCAGAACTTTTCTTTCTTTGCTCTCCCAAAATTTTCACAAATTGTTAACATTGTCTCAAGTCTTTTTCTCTTTTAGCTCCCAAAAGGTTTAAATGTACACCTAAAAAAAATTTTTTTCTCCCTGACCTACTAACTTTGTCTTCTGCCTACATATATATTCCAGTACCCTGTCAGACTGCCTACATCTGGGACATCATCGAAGCAGCTACTCACAAGTGCTCCCATCCAATCTCAGAAATTGTGCCTTCTGGACCTGCATTGTTCCTCCTAGCTAGACCCGCATTGCCCTTCCCAGCTACAGATGTTCTTAGACCCTGAACAACAAGTACAACAGCCTGTTCTTTCATAACCTGGCCAACATTTCAGCCTTTTAAATCCCTTATCACCGCCTTACTGTCAGCAGGAAGTAGTAAAGACGATCACTTTGGCCTCTATCAGTTTACAAAAGGCTGAAATGGTGTGCTCCAGGTTCCCCCAGCACCCCTCCACCACATCTGCTACAGGACAGAATTTTCCTTCTTTTCATGATATAATCTGGACATTTTGTTGCTATTGCTTTTTTCTATCTTTTCTCCATTACCTACATTTATATACTTTAACTTGCCTTATATAAAACAATCCAACATTCCTCATTTTTAAATATAGGAAAATGTAGGAATGTTAGGTTTCTGCTTTAGTCTGCCTACCTGTTATGTCTCTGCTTACCTGCCACAGGGGTGTGGCCCTACCCTGGGCCATACAAAAGACACCCTCCATGTTGGGGTCTCTCTCTCTCTCTGTCTCTCTCTTTCCCTCTCTCTCTCCCTCCCTCTCCTTCCTTCTCCTCCCTCTCTACCTCTCCTCTCTCTCCTCTTTCTCTTGGGTACCTCCTTCCTCCTTTCCTTCTCCCCCCATGCTCATCTAATAAACTCCATATAACATAATATCTGCCTGGTACTTTATTTCCTAACATCTGCCTTTAATCTTTAACTTTTATATATAACACAGAGTCTCAGATATAACTCAGGTTGGCATGCAAGTTGTTATATAGAACAGATCTATTGAGCACCTTCGAGAGTCTCTGCTTCCTGGGTAAAGTTAAGAGATTACAGACATGTGCCAGCACACTGGGCTATCATAGTTTTCATAAAGCCAATACAACAACACACATCCCAATGCTGCTGTGTGTGGTATAAAGACAAAGCATGAGAATGCCTGTTTTTTTATTGGCTTTATGAAAATGATGTTAGCTCAGTGTGGTGGGTTTGTGAAAACAATGATAGCCAGTGGCGGGTTTGTGAAAATAAGCCTTGTGTCAAAAGTAGATTAGGGCTGAGCTGTAAGCTGCCAACATTGCTTGGCTTTCCAACGTTCCTACCAGAGAGGAAAACCAGAAGGAGACTTTACAGCTATTATTTTTTCAAAAGGAACTCCAGTGTGAAAGCCAGAGAGCCTTCAAAAATGCTGCCTTTTGGCCTTCAACCATTTTGTGACAGATTGCTCAGCAGGAGATCTTCCAGTTAAGGTTTTCCCTTCTGCTTGCTTTAGCAACATCTCCCTTTTGTATTTAGGATGCCTTCAACAGTCCCTGGCTTTCTTTATCCTTGACAACATGTTAACTTACTCCTCTCTCAAAAAAGAGCTGCAGATGCTGCAAGTGAATCCTAACTAAATATTAGAAACCTTAATCAAAATCCTATCAGGGAAGAGATCAGTTTGCAGCAGGAAAGGTTGGCTATAATACAAATTCATCTTCATCATCTGCACAGAGAGATATTGCTAAAATTGCCAAAATGAAGTTAATAAGATTGCAGGATCAGTTCGGAAGTAGTGTGCTATGTTTGGTTTACATGAAAAGTACTGTTAAAATCCAGTGTTTATCTAAACCAAATCTTTCTAACTGGCTCACCTGCATATGACCCTCTGATTATCTCAATCTTCCCTCCCCACTGTGCTGCAGTAGAGTTTAGAGCTGTGTCAACAGCTCTTTCTGTTGACTGATTTCTGGCTTTATTTCAAATAATGGAGCAGGGAGGAGAAAATGCTGACTAATGCTCACCTGCATGCCCATAGCCCATTAGAGACACTGACTTTTATTTTAGTAACCTACACAGATGTATACTCAGGCTGAATGAGAAGCCATAGATGGCATTTTAATAAATATGCACTTATTTTATGCAACTCTAAGTAAAGCTTCCTATGGTGATCCATTATGCTGCTTAAAGCTTTAGCCTTTTGGGAAACATAAAAAAATATTTTGTTTTCAAACTGACAGCGCTTTGCTTTGCTTTCTGCTATGGGAGCCAAACAGATTTCAGGACCGATAATCTCAAACTATGTATGAATTGGGACTAGCAAAATTTTCAAAGCAACAGCTTAATCATAACTGTATGTATTACCTAACAGTATTTTTTGTATTTTTGAAATTTTGATATTCATGGCATTGTGCAGTACAATAAATGAAAATGAAAATGGTACAAAACAATGAACAGTAAACCACATTTGCTTTCTAAGAAAAATCCACGGCTCCTTTTACAGCAACACACTATTTTGTACAATTCACAGTGACCTGATTTGATGGAGTATCCATATAGGAGAAATTGGATATTTGGAATGGCACTGCTCAAGACCTCCTCCTTTAAAACATGTGTTTGTAATTTGGTAAAAGGGAAACATTGTGGCTTTAGTTGGTGTCGTTTCCATTCCAAATGTTATGTCCCATTTATTTTTTCCAGTTTATAAAAGGGAATCTTTGGTTCGTTTATTTTTGTTCTTCGTGCATTCTGAACATAACTCATAAACAATTTTGATCCTGGATAAAGCTAAAAATAAGCCACTGCAGTTAGTTGTTGTTGTTGTTGTTATTGTTTTTCAAACAGTGACTCTGGATTATTGGAATTCTGACAGTCAGAAAGACAGACAGAAAAAAAAAAATCTCTTCTACCTTGATGAATTTCTGTCTTTCCCCAAACTTAGTATTATGACTCTAATATATTACACACTTCTGGATAACACAGCTTTTTTTTTTAAAGGCACACAGAATTTTCTAGTAAATCTGTAGGCATTGAAACTCTCAGTTTCCTGTTTGTTCATAATTAGAAATATGGCTGTAGCCTTAGTTTTCATAAAACCATATAAAACTCTATGCAACAGCATGTACATCTGTGGTAAGCACTCAAACAGTGTCATTTATTTCCTGGAAGGGAGCCTCACATGATTAAATTATCCACTCCACATAGGAAATAGGAGGGCTGGAAGCCAGACTTCAATTTAAAGAGCATGTTTTAAATTACACTTTACAAATCAACTATGTAAGATTTTGATTTTAGTATAATTAGACTAATAGAAAATGCAGTGAAATGCTGTTCTGGCTGGAATGAAAATGGTTTCCATATGCCCAGATTTGAGTACTGGGTCCCCAGTTAGTGCACTACTTAGGAAGGATTAGGAGGGAGGAAATCTGTCACCAGGGTAGGCTTTTAGGTTGTAAAAGGCAGGTCTGATTTCCCTCTGCCTCCAGTTTGCCAATAAGATGTGAGCTACTGCTCCCGACCCCCCGCATGCTGCCGTTCTCCCTGCAATGTGATTATGAACTAGTCCTCTAGAACTAAGCCTCTATAAACCAGACCCCAACTTAGTTCTTCATATTATAAGTTGTTTTGGTCATGGTGTCTCCTCATAACAAAGAAAAATAACTAACACAAATGTTCCAAAGAAGATTAATAAAACGAAGCACCCCCCGCCCAAAACATCAAACCTAGGAATGAAATACCATACTGCAGATATAATGACTGCAGCATAAGAATCATCATCCAGAATGCTTCTGGTGAAACAAGCCATGTCCATTCATCAGATTGTGCTCTGCCTCCCTCCCATTCCACAGAAATCATGTTTTAAACCATAATTGGAAATCTGTATTATCAACCCCAAAAGCTACTTAGTTGCAGAGAAAAGCAAAGGACTTTAAAGCACCTACCTGGACCATGGTGAAAAGAATCAGGAGTCACTGAAGAACAGTTTAGTCATGGAGGCCCCGAATCTCCCCCTAACGCTCTGCCTTGAATGCTCAAATTAGAAACCTGGCCTTGTCCTTCCCTTTTCCCTTCATAATACCTGCTCATGCACCTTTCCAGTTTTCTTCTCTCATCTCTCTGCCTCAGTTGTATTCAAATATCTGTGCAATGACACCCGATAATTATTCTCAGCAACAGCAGTGTTAGGCAGCAGTGCTGCTGTAGTCTTTATTTTTTTCAATTTTATTTTATATTACTGAATATGAAATACACAGAAAGACAAATGCTGCATGCTCTGTCTCAACTATGGATTCTAGCTCTGAATCTTCAGATGTGAGTATGTAATCTAGAGTAAGCACAGAAGCCAGGAAAGTAAACACTACAAGTACTGACGGTGCTGCTGCTACTGAAACTACAGTGAAGTATGTACAACAGCTCACTTTAGCAAGAGCTCCTCAAGGCTGACACTGTTCTACTTATTTTCCAGATGCTAAAGCAGAAAACCTGATAAGTAAAGTAATTTGCCAAAATCAGATAGTTAAGAACATCAAAATAAAGACTTGACCTTATACAAACACATGTATTAACTTACATATATGTATACATACATATATACAAGTATCATTGATTACATTTTTATTACATAAAATCTGTTGATTGCCTAACACTATATTCGAATGTTTTTGACAGGTTATTCATTATAAAGATTAGTACAATAAATAAGTAAATCAGTCTGGAGAGTTGACTGGAGAGATGTCTCAGAGCTTAAGAGCACTGGATCCTTTTCCAAATGACCTGGTTTTGTTTCCAACACCAACATGGTAGCTCACAGCCACTTGTCACTAGAGTTTCATAAAATCTGATATCTTCTTCTGGATTCTGTGGATATCAGGATTGCAAATAGTGCACAGAAATATATGCAGAATAAGACACAATATACATAAAATAAGAAAAATAAAAAAATTAACTTAGTGGCAATACACAAACATTAGTAATAGCCACATCTGAGAATTTGAAATCACAAAGCGACAGGATACAAGATCACGGCATCTAACACACACTTTGTTTCATCATCAGGACAGCAGTGACTATTCAGCAACATAAGGAGCAACCTGAGAACCATAAAACACCAGTACGAGTAACCTACAGCTGAGAGGGGTCCAAATTATATGGTGAATGGTTGGGTCCAGCCTCTGGCTACCCAGGCAAAAAGATGGAAAACTCCAGGGTCTCCAAATTGATACACAGCCTCTGAAATCCCAGCGCACACAGAGAGCCTTGACTTGCAAAAATACCAGCGTCCGTTGTTTCTAACACTGAACAGACACTATAGTCTAGATCACAAGTGGATCCTACCTCTGGTCACTCAGAAAACCCACTCACCAAAAGTTCTGGGTGTCCGAACAACCACAAGACACCCAGGCACATGCCACACACACATTGGCGGGCAGCTTCTATATTCGTAGGGCACACAGGAGCCTTTGCCCACAAAAACACTACCATTTGGGAGTTCCAGCACCAAGCAGACACCACAGGCTAGGACACAAGTGGATTTGATCTCAGGTTTCTCAGAAAACTTACAGAAAGCCCCAGAGTCCAAACAGACACCTGATGCCCGGGTGTACATCACAGGCCCAACAGGCAGGCACCTTCCAAATCCCAAGGGCCACAAGAGCCTTGGCCCACAAAAACACCAACATCTTGGCTTCCAGCACGGAGCAGATACCACAGTCCGGAATGCAAATGGATCTGACCTTAGGTCACTAAGAAAACCCATCAAAAATGTCAGGTGTTCAAAGAACCACCAGGCACAAGCTCCAACCAGAGGCATCAGAGTGGGAAGAGGTCAGCATGAGAATGCAAGTAACAATCCCCAGGACCATTTGTTATCACTAGAAACCAGCAATTCTATTGCTACAACAAGCCCTGAAGATAATGTTGCGTCTAAGGCATAAGAGAAGGATTTCAAAGCTGAGGCCTTAAAGGAAGAAACTAAATCCCTCAAACTAGAACAGGAATAGACAAAGAAAGAGATGAAAGAATTGTGCAAAAAGCTTAGTGAAAGACAGGAAGCCACAATCAAACAGGAGAAGAAAATGAATAAAAGGTTTCAAGACCTGAAAATCGAGATAGGAGCAAAAAAAGAAAACACAATCAGAGATAATCCTGGATATGTAAAACCTAGGGAAGAGAATAGGACCTACAGACACTAGCATTACTAATAGAATTCAAGAAATGGAAGAAAGAATATCAGGTTAGAAGATATGACTGAAGAAATGGATATAGCAGTCAAAAAATATTAAATCAAAAAAACTCCTGACACAGAATATCTAAGAAGTCTGGGACATTATGAAAATACCAAGCCTAAGAATCAGGGATAGAAGAAGAAGACTCCCAGCTGCAAGGCCCAGAAAATATTTTCAACAAATTTATGGAACAAAACCTCCCTAATCTAAAGAAAGGAATGCGTATAAATATGCAAGAAGCCTACAGAACCCCTAATAGATTGGACCAGAAAAGAAAATCCTACCACACATAATCATCAAAACTCTGATTATACAAAACAAAGAGAATATTAGAAGCTGCAAGAGAAAAAGGTCAAGTTACATATAAAGAGAAACCTATCAGAATTACACCTGACTTCTCACTGGAGACTATGAAAGACAGAAGGGCCTGGACAGATGTCATGCAAACAAGAAGAGACTGCAGATGCCAACACAGAGTACTGTACCCAGAAAAATTTTCAATCACCATAGATGGAGAAAATATGACAAAACCAAATTCAAACAGTACGTAACCACAAATCCAGCTCTACAGAAGATATTAGAAGGAAAACTCCAATTGAAGGAGAGTAACTTTACACAGAAAACAAACAAACAAAAAGAATAACCCCAATTCCACAAAAACAAAACAAAAGAAATCTCTCTCTCTCTCTCTCTCTCTCTCGCCTCGCGCGCTCCTCTCTCTCTCTCTCCGCTCCTCTGCTCCCTCCTCTCTCTCTCGTCTCCGCTCTCTCTCCTCTCCTCAGTCTCTCTCCTCCTCTCTCTCTCCTCGCTCTCGCTTCTCGCGCTCCTCTCTCTCTCTCTCTCTCACACACACACACACACACACAGAGTCTATCACCACCAACATAAAAAAAAATAGGAACCAATAACCACTGGTCATTAATATCTCTCAATATCAGTGGCCTCAACTCCTCAATGAAAAAACACAGCCTAACAGAATGGATGCAAAAACAGGACCCATCACTCTGCTGCATACAAGAAAAGCACCTTAAGAATAAGATAAACATTACCTTAGCAGAAAAGGCAGGAAAACGTATTCCAAGCAAATGGCCCCAAGAAACAAGCCACAGTAGCCATCCTAGTCTCTAATAAAATAGACTTTCTACCAAAACTCAGCAAAAGAAATGGGGAAGGACACTTCATACTGATCAAAAGAAAAATACACCAAGATGATTTCTCAATTCTGAACATCTATGCCCCAAATATAGGAACACCCATATTCCTCAAAGAAACATTACTAGAGCTTAAATCACATATCAAGCCCCACACATTAATAGTGGGAAATTTCAACACCCCACTCTCACCAATAGATAGACCATTGTGGCAGAAACTAAATGGAGAAATGATAAAACTAATGTTATGAATCAAATGGACCTAATAGATATATGCAAAACTTTTCACCCAAACACAAAGAATTCATCTTGTTCTCAGTACCTCATGGACGCTTCTCTACACTTGACCATATACTTGGTTACAAAGATAACCTCAACAGATACAAAAAGATTAAAATAATCTCTTACATTTTATCAGATCACCATGGATTACAGCTTGAAATAAACAACAAAAGAAACAATCGAAAGCCTACAAACTCATGGAAACTCAACAACTCCATACTCAATGACAACTAAGTAAGGGATGAAATAAAAATGAAATCAATGAAACTGAAGGCACAATGTACACAAACTTATAGGACACAATGAAAACAATGCTAAGAAGAAAGTTCATATCACTAAGTGCTTTTATAAAGAAATTGGAGAGATCCCATACTAGCAACTTACCAACTTACCTGAAAGCTCTAACAAAATGAAGCAGACTCACCAAAAAGGAGTAGGTGGCTGGAAATCATCAAAGTCAGGGTTGAATTCAATAAATTGGAAACATAGAATCAACAAAATCTAGAGCTGGTCCTTTGAGAAAACTAACAAGATAGAGAAACCCTTAACCAAACTAGCTAAAAGGCAAAGGGAGAGTATTAAAATAAAGAAAATCAAAAATGAAAAGGGAGATATAACAACAGACAATAATGAATCATTAGATCATACTTCAAAAGCCTATATGCCACAAAATTGGAAAACATCAATGAAATAAGCAATTTTCCTGATAGATCCCAACTACCAAAATCGAATCAAGATCAGGTAAAAAAAAAAAAATAGTCCTATATCTCCTAAGGAAATTGGGGCAGTTATCAAAAGTCTCCCAACCAAGAAAAACCCAGGACCTGATGGATTCAGCACAGAATTCTCCCAGACCTTCAAAAAAGACCTAATATGAATTTTCTCCAAACTATTCCACAACACAGAAACAGAAAGAACTCATTCTATGAGTGCACAGTCACTTTGATACCTTAGCCACAGAAAGACTCTACAAAGAAAGAGAATTTCAGACCAATTTCTCTTATGAACATTGATGCAAGAATACTCAGTAAAATACTCACAAACTGAATCCAAGAACACATAAAAAATATCATTCACCATGACCATATAGGCTTCATTCCAGACATGCAAGGATTATGGAAATCCATCAATGTAATGCATCATATAAGCAAACTGAAAGAAAAAAAATCACATGAACATCTCCATAGATGCCAAAACACATTTGGCAAAGTCCAACACCCATTGATGTTAAAAGTCTTGGAGAGAACAGGGATACAGTGCACATATTTCAACATTATAAAGGCAATATACATCAAGTCTATAGCAAAAATCAAGCTAAATGAAGAGATATTTCAATCAATTCCACTGAAATCAGGGACAAGACAAGGATGTCCACTCTCTCCATATCTCTTCAATATAAAACTTGCTGCAGTCCTATCTAGAGCAATAAGACAACCAAAGAGATCAAGGGAATACAAATAGGAAAGGAAGAAGTCAAACTATCACTATTGGCAAGAACTCCTGTAGCTGATAAGCACCTTCAGTAAAGTGGCTGGATACAAAATCAACTAAAAAAAAAAAAAAAAAAAAAAAGTAACCCTTCTGTATATAAATGACAAATGGATTAAGAATGAAATTAGGGAAACTATACCCTTCACAATAGCCACAAATAATATAAAGTATCTTAGTGTAATTCTAACCAAGCAAGTGAAAGACTTATGTGAAAAAAATAATCAAACTCAGGGCTGAAATTAACAAATTAGAGACTAAGAAAACAGTCCAAAGAATCAACAAAACCAAGAGCTGGTTCTTTGAGAAAAAAATCAAGCTTTAAAGAGAGAAATTGAGGGAGCTATGAGAAGATTGAAAGATGACCCATCTTCATGGATTGGGAGAATTAATGTAGAAAAATGGGCACCTTACCAAAAGTAATTCACAGATTCAGTGCAATTCCCATCAAAATTCCAAAACAACTCTTTATAGACCTTGAAAGATCAATTCTCACCTTCATATGGAAAAACAAAAAAACCAGAATAGCTAAAAATCATCCTGTACAATAAAAGATCCTCTGGAGGTATCTCCATCCTGGATTTCAAGCTGTATCAGTAGTAAAACCAACATGTTACTGGCATGGAAATCGACTGGGTGATCAATAGAATCAAATAGAAGACACAAAATAAACCACATACCTATGAACATTTGATTTTTGACAAATAAGCCAATCCCATACAATGGAAAAAAGACAGCATCGTCATCAAATGGTGCTGGTCTAACTGTATGTTTATATGTAGAAAAATTCAAATAGACCCACATTTATCACCATGCACAAAACTAAAGTCCAAGTGGACTTTAAAACTCAACTTTAAACCAGACATTCTAGATCAGGAGACAGCTTTCTGTACAGACCTCATGAAAGTGAGAAGCTTCTGTAAGACAAAGGAGACAGTCAACAGAACAGAACAACAGCCTACAGATTAGGATAAGATCTATGCCAATCCTCCCTCCAACAAAGGGCTAATGTCCAAAATATATAAAGAACTCAAAAATTTAACCACACCAAGCCAAGTATGCAAATTAAAAATGGAGTGCAGAGCCAAACAGAGAACTCTCATTGGAGGAATATCGATTGACTGAGAAGCTCATAAAGAAATGCACAATATGCCTAGTTGGGAAATGCAAGTCAAAATGACTGTGAGATTCCATCATACACTTATCTGGATGGTTAACATAAAAATTCTAGTGATAGCACATGCTTGTGAGGATGCGGAGAAAGGAGATCACTCCTCCATTGCTGGTGAGAGTGTAAACTTGTACCACTTTGGAAATCAATCTATCGCTATCTCAGAAAATTGGGAATAATACTATCTCAAATTCCAACCATAACACTCTATACAACAAGGACATTTGCACAACTATGTTCATAGCAGTCTTATTCGTAATAGACAGAATCTGGAAACAACCTAGATGTCCCTCACCAAAGAATGGATAAAGAAACTATGGTACATCTACAGAATGGAATGCTATTCAGCTATCAAAAAAGCACAGAAATCTTGAACGTTGCTGGCAAATGCATGGAACTAGAGACAATCATCCTGAGTGAAGTAACCCAAGCCCAGAAAGTCACCCAGGGTATATACTCATTCATAAATGGATATTAGCCACTTAATAGAGTATAACCACGTGACAATTCAGACACTGGCGCACCAATGAAGGATGATGTATGATGCGGACTGAGGCCCTCTGCACAGTCTCTTTTTGGGTCCCACAATATGGGGAGTAGATCTACTTCTGACATGGATTCTGGCCTCCCAATGTAGATGACTTTCCCTATGGCAGGTTGGCTCTGCCAGGCTACAGAAGAGGATGTAGGTAGCACAGGTGAGACTAGATGGAGAGAGGTCAGATATTAGGGGAGGAGGGCTCACCTTTCTGAGGACAAGGGGAGGGAGTGAGAGGAGATGAGTGAGGGAGGAAGGGTGGGATTGGTAAGTGATGAAGGAGGGGGCCACAATAGGGATGTAAAAAATTCAAACTGCAGAACAATCAGGTAATTTATTGCTAATCCCAATACAGGGAAATAGCTCTGAGACTGGTTTAGACATGAATGTCTGCACAGACAATACTTTTTGTTCATCACAGAATCCCAGAGGCTTATTATTAGATACCATTCTTTGTATGGCATGAATGAAGATTTGCAGATGTCTTTCTTCTACTCATACAAAGAGCAGAGAACCAGCCCTAATTGTTTTGTGCATCCCACATACCTCATACATTTATAATTTTAGGACTTTATAATGCTTGTGAGAAATTATATGTTTTCAGAACAAAAGAACTGGACAGTGATGCTGGATTGAACTTTACAGAATTCACTCCTCTCAGCATGCTGGACACCAACATCCTGCATCCTTCATGTTCCAGAACCAAATACTTCAGCTGCTGTTCCTCATCAGAACAGGAAGTCTCCCAGGACAGCTTTGAAGAAGGCTTTGGATCCCAATTAGGCTAGCATTTCAGACTGTCCCACACAGGATGTCTATTAAGCCTGGAATTTCTCAACAATTAGGATGGACCACAAATACTATTACTGGCTTAGTTTACTATTTTCCCCAATTTTAGTTGAGTCCCTACAAAGGTATTATTGAACTGGAAGAAACCATAAGAAAAGGATGCCCCATTTTCCCTAAGGGAGGTTGGATAGGTTTTTGGTTGCTCTTTTAGGCTACAGATGATTATTATCAGCAGGAGTTGGTTACAAGTTACTAATGGCCTTATTCAGAGAGAAAATGAGGTTGGACTCCAGGATGTCTCTCTTTTCCTTTATCTTTCTTTAGTAGACGTGGAGATAGAGGTTGAAAATAAAGAAGAGGGAATATAGAAATATACAGGATGATAGAACAGAAAGTAAATTATTGAATCTACTCCTCGACCTAAGGCCTTAATTGTTACTCACAAATAAGGTTACTTTTAATTCATTGGCATAGATTTTATATATTGATTCCAAATAACTTTAATTTTCATACGTTGGTATAGAATTTAAATTTAATAGTTTTCATACACATTATACAGATTTCTACTCTAATATGAGGTATTGTACCCATACAACTCAATTATAATATAAGGTTTACTTCCAATACTTTGAAAGTGCTAGTGCAGGCAGTTTAATATAGTTAAGTAACACAAGCTAATTATTAGTTGATCAAATCATGGACATATCAATTACTAATCTATTTTTATCACAAGAACATACCTTCTAGGTTTAACAGATAGATATGATTCTATAGATAGATAAAGTAAAATAGTTAGATAATGTCTTTAACAACCTCAGAGACCTACAGAATCTGGCACTTAAAGATGTTTCTATTATTTTAAAGATTCTTTGATAATAAGACAGATTAACTCCTTGCAACACCCAGCCTACCTCAAAGAAGATGATGAGCATCAGTGAACCTCCTTATGGAGATTGCTTCAAATGTGGCAAACAAGCCACTGGGCAAAATGTCCTCATTTCTGCCACAGAGTTCTATCTAAAAATGGGCAAGCTTGATTGCAGGCAGAACTGACTTCCAATCTCTGCCAAGGGTAAATAAATCCTTGATATTTCCTGCCTTACAAATATGTCTGTCAGATACACTGGGCCAGAAAGCTGAAGATGATGCTCCAATGTTATAGGGAGCTTTTGGTGACTGATCAAGCAACTAACTGTGTGGGAAAGAATAAGCCTTGTCATAGGTGGGAGCAAAGAAACAGATCCAACATAACTGTCTCTGTCATTTTTTTTTTTTCATTTTGGAAGCTGCTAACCTGCTCCTCCACTTTACTCAAGTAATTAAGTTTTATTCCTTCTCAAATCTCTGATGGGGTTGAAGACCAGGTAGTTTAGTTTTACAATTAAGCTTAGTTGTTTTGGGGGTAAGCTATTCTTATGTCTAGATAGATGTTTTAATTTGACAGAGATGAGATATGATAGATATTGATTTATGTTCAGAATTTTAGGCTCATCTAGATAGGAAAGATGTTTTCTTCAAGGTTTCCCAATACAAATAACCAAAACACTATGAATGTAACATTTACATAATTACTGATCATTTCATGGTTCTTATTGTTGTATGTAGTATATTGTATTTCTGTGTAAAAATATTTTAAAACTGTACAAACTTGCATAAATATATATGTGTGTAGTATGTACATGTATAGTATATGTAATCTATGCTATATCCCTAATTATGGAATACAAAAAATGAAAAATGATTATATTTCAGTAACAGTTATTACTCAACAAGTGTCTACAAATAGTAAATTTCAAACTCAAATTCTTACAAAGAAAAATATTGAAGAATTTTTTTGTGAATGCCTGAGTTTAAGATCATGCAATAGCACTAATTTCCATGAAAAATTCATTAGTGATTGTGGTTTCACTTATTATAATTTTTAATTGCTTATTTATGCTATAAAATCAATACTATATTTATCATTCCTAAAGTACACTGCAAAGCTGTTATTAAAAAAATCACAACAAAGCATTAATAATAATTGGTTTAGGCAAAAAATCCTGTTAGCATCGTTGGTTACTAGAAAATAACTGAATAAAAATAATGTAGGCTCAAATTCTGTCTCCCCTTCTCCAGTTCTCTCTCTCTCTCTCTCTCTCTCTCTCTCTCTCTCTCTCTCTCTCTCTCTCTCTCTCTCCTCTGTGTCTCTCCCTCCCTCCATCCTACTTCCTCTTATCTCCAAATAAAGTATGAAAAATTTGGCAAAGATTTTAGAAATTCTCTGTAATTATGTACTTCACATCCTGCACCCATTTTCTTTTTATAAAAAAGAGCTAATCTAGTGGTTTTATTTTAGCTAATGAAAGGAGTAATATACAGAAAGATTAACATTGTTCTTTGGGGCCATATAGGCCATATACTTCCAGAAAATATTTCTAATACATTGAGGTTTTTCCTGGAGATGTCAGTCCTAGTGACCTAAGTATTGCTAGATCTTTCTACTCTCACCACTTTTACTTACTTTTTCATTCTATATCTTTTGTGTATCTATCCAAACGTAAGTGTATGCAGAACCATATTTATCTGATAAAGATGCATTACTAAGGGGAAAATGGGAGGGAGATAAGAATGGGAGGTTACAAGGGATGGGATAACCATTGAGATGTAACAAGAATAAATTAATAAAAAAAAAGATGTATTACTCATTGCAACAGAGACACTTAGGCAAGCCAATCTCAGCAGTCATCTATATACAGATGACTAAATGTCTATCTGTGCATGGGAACAAGCTTCATGGAAATATGCTGGAAGCATAGTAACAAAGGGATGGAGGGAAGATTGAAAGAGAAAGGGGTGAAGATGCCTCTCTTCTATATTGACAGTATTAGCCGAATCATGGTCAACATGTGTGTTATCAGCAAATCATGTAAGCAGTATGTCTAGGACGTTATTCCCAACTCATCTTAGATAACTCCCTGGGCATGGGTAGTTTTGTCATTCCTTACTGAAATCTGGAGTAATAAGTGACATTCCATTGGCAATTCTCACTTACATACACGTGAATCTGTTTTTCTTTTCTTTTTCTTGATTTTAAAATTACCTTCCAATGGCAGTGTAGTGGTTAATTTAGGAATGGAAGTCTGGGTTCAAAGTGGCCTAAGATTATGGTTGCAAGCTGCCTTGCGAACATCACATTTCCTAATCTCACTGAGCTTTACATTCTCTCTACTATACACAACAGATTGGGCTTTCGTAGGGAATACTCTTCCTTGGTGATAACACCAGCTTGAGGAGCAATTACAGGGCTTTATTATTTAAATACTATTATAATTATCCTCTAATACAGCACCTGAAGTTGTGAGAAGATCTACATAACTTTTCTGAGATAAATGGATAAGTGTGGACTGTGTTTTAAGTCAGGAAATCTCTTACAGGCAATGTTTTTACTCCTACTCACTATGATGAAATCCAATCAAGAGATTATGTATGTAACATATATGCCTGTTGGTAAAAGCCTAGGAAATGCAAGCTACAATTCTTTAACGATGCTTCTTTAGCACAGTCAGACACCTAATATTAAGCAGAGATCTTTTCAACATCCTGTTTAGTCACTCAAGAAATATGTATTGAGTATCTATAACATCGTAAGCATTCTTGGTTCTGAACAGAGTAAGGCAGAGAAAGCTCACTGCCTTACTGAGCACAATATGTTCTACAGTCTTGAGGGAAACACAAAAATAAGGAAACTGAAGATGGTAAATAACAAAGAAACAGGATGGAGAATGTTAATAGTGAAAAAAAAAGCACAATTTTGGGAGATCTTATTTTTAATTTGAATAAACAGTTATTCAAATGTTTCTTCATCCAAAGTATAGGCATAGTGATATTTAACCCTGACAGCTTAAAAATCAAGTGGCCAGGAAAAAAGAAAGATATAAGCACATTGATAGATTATATGAGGGAAAATATATGGCATCAAATCTTTAATAAATATAGTTTTTATTAAATTATTTTTATTAAATTAGAAAGAAGGATGTAGAAGGATTAGAGATTTGGCTCAGGAGTTAACACATCTGGGTCTTGCAGGAGACCCAGGTATGATTCCTAGCACCACATGGCAGCTGACAACTGTTCTTAATTCCAGTGTCAGGGAATCTGCTCCCCTCTTCTGGCCTCCAATTCCACTTATATGCATGCAGACAAAACACTCAAAATGTCAAACAAAAATAAATATTTAAAACAGGATATAGAAACTAAAATGAAAAATATATGATAATCATTGAGAGGTTAAATAAAAATTCATGTTTTGAATTATAAGGCACTATCCTTCACGGCATGGATATTGAGAATCATTTTATAATTTAATTAGCCATAAAGTAGAATATGTACACCAGAGATGATGTTGCTATGCCAGACTGGGCATTTAATTTCATGGTGTTCTGTATTTGCTATTTAATAGCATAATTTAAAATGGCTTCATTTGAGAAATGGGGGTTGGAACTAAACAGAGAAATCTCAACAGAGGAATATCATATGGCTGAGAAACACTTAAAGAAATGCTCAACCTCCTTAGTCATCAGGGAAATGCAAATCAAAACAACTCTGAGATTCCATCTTACACCCATCAGAATGGCTAAGATCAAAATTCAAGTGACACCACATGCTGGCGAGGATGTGGGGAGAGAGGAACACTCCTTCATTGCTGGTGGGAATGCAGACTAGTACAACCACTTTGGAAATCTATCTGGTGCTATCTCAGAAAAATGGGAATAGGGCTTCCTCAAGACCCAGCTATTCCACTCCTTTGAATATACCCAGAAGATGCTCCAGCACACAACAAGAAAATTTGCTCAACCATGTTCATAGGAGCCTTATTCATAATAGCCAGAACATGGAAACAGCGTAAGTGTCCATCAGTAGAAGAATGAAAAAAGAAACTGTGGTACATATACACTATGGAATACTACTCAGCTATTAAAAAACAAGGGATTCCCGAAATTTGTGGACAAATGGATTGAGCTAGAAATAATCATAATGAGTGAGTTAACCCAGAAGCAGAAAGACTCAAATGGTATATACTCACTTACATCTGCATACTAGCCCAAGGGGCATGTCCCACAAAAGCCTTCACTTACCAGGAAACTGGGACAGAGGGAAGGACATCCTATTGGGACTCTAGATGAGAGAAACATGGGAGAATAGCAAAGTAGAAGGATCCAGAGGGTCCTAGAAACCTACAAATAGAACATTATGATAGGCAGATTTGGGCCCAGGGGTCCCGCTCAAACTAAGGCACCAGTCAAGGGCAATACAGGTGGTAAACTTTAAACCCCTACCCAGATCTAGCCAATGGTCAGAACATTCTCCACAGCTGAGTGGAGAGTGGGATATGACTTTTGCACATACTCTGGTGCCTCACATTTGACCATGTCCCCTGGAGGGGGTGGCCTGCTGGCACTCAGAGGAAGGACAGCAGGTTACCAAGAAGAGACTTGATACCCTATGAGCATATACAGGGGGGAGGTAATCCCCCTCAGGCACAGTCATAGGAGAGGGGAATAAGGGTAAAATGGGAGGAAGGGAAGAATGGGAGGATACAAGGGATGGGATAACCATTGAGATGTAACAAGAATAAATAAAAAAAAAAAAAAGGCCTCATCTAGGTGTCAGTCCTCTCTTTACTGACAAGAGTTCAGTAGATCATCTCTTTTAAAGGCAGAATATTTATTTTTCTCTAAAATTCTGTGGTAGGAAAAAATAAGTAGTAGAACTGAATATTTTAAAAGCCAATGTGAAAAGCAAAATAAAAAAGTAGTCCTCCTTGAGAAACTATAAGCAACTAGCATTCTTGTGCCCCATATTTGCCTCCTATACTCCCATTTCTATTAGAAGTGTTGCCAGGGCCATCAGAGGGTATGGTGTGATGAAAGCTGGTACCTGACATTGAAAGCAGACAGCAAGTGTCTGTGGGTATGTGAGCTGGACTCATTTGTTCAAATCAGAGGAATGTGATATGCATCTGCACAGTATAAACTCAGCAAAGTGGGACAAATCAAAGTGTACTGAAATTCACAGAATCTGAACCACTATTATTCAGCAAATGCATTCAGAATTTAGATTTCAAACAAGACTAGAAACTCAGGTAGCAGTAATCAGGGGACAGCATAAATAACAGGTTGTATAAGGCAAAGGTAGACAAGGCTGCCAGTATTTATCTGCTTTGTAGGTAAGAGAGGAACCAACCAAATGTGTGTTCCAGCTTATAGGCCATCAGCTTACCTCTTAAAAGTTGACATAGAGCTTTCTGGGTTGTATAAATGAATGAATTAATTTTTTCCTGATTATATCTCAATTGTTTTCCCCTCACTTGTATCCTCCCATTCCTCCCTCCATCCCACTTTCACTCTATTCTTATCTATTCTCTGAGTGTCACCAGGTTCCCACACCAAGGAGAAGTGGTCAAATATGGGGCAGCAGAGTTCATGTCACAGTCAGTTCCAGCTCTCTATACAACTGTGGAGAATATCCTGTCCATTGGCCAGATCTGAGTAGGGGTTCAATGTTTACTGCATGTATTGTTCTTGGTTGGTGCAGGAGTTTGATCAGACTCCCCTGGGTCCATATCTGTCTATCATAATATTCTTGTCATAGGTTTCTAGGGCCCTCTGGATACTTTTATTTCCTCATTCTCCCATACTTCTCTCACCTAGAGCCCCAAAAAGAAGTCCTCAAATCTATTCCAGTCTCCTGGTAAGTGAAGACTTTCACTGGAATCCCTTTTGGGATTGTGTCCAATTATAAGTGAGTATATACCATATGAGTCTTTCTGAGTCTGAGTTAACTCACTCAATATAATCATTTCTTGTTCCATCAATTTGTCCACAAATTGCAGGATTTTTTTGTTTTTAATAGCTGAGTAGTGTTCCATAGTGTAAATGTACCACAGTTTCTTTATCCATTCTTTAACTAAGGAACATTTAGGCTGTTTCCAGGTTCTGGCTATTACAAATAAGGCTGCTATGAACATGATTGAGCATATGTCTTTCTCAGATGATGGAGCATCTTCTGGGTATATTCCAAGGGGTGGAATAGATGGGTCTTAAGGTAGTCCTTTTCCTGGTTTTCTGAGAAAGCCCCAGATAGATTTCCAAAGTGGTTGTACAAGTTTGCACACCCACCAGCAATGGAGGAGTGTTCCCTTTTCTCCACATCCTCACTAGCATGTGCTGCCATTTGAGTTTTGATCTTAGCCATTCTGATGGGTGTAAGATGGAATCTCGGAGTCATTTTTATTTGCATTTTTCTGATGACTAAGGATGTTGAGCACTTCTTTAATTGTTTCTCAGCCATTCAATATTCCTCTGTTGAAAATTCTTTTTTTAATTCTGTGCCTCATTTCTTAATTAGGTCATTTGGTTGGGTGGTGTTTAATTTCTTGAGTTCTTTATATATTTTGGGTATTAGACCTTTGTCAGATGTAGGGTTGGTCAAGATCTTTTCCCAGTCTGTAGGCTGTTGCTTTATTCTGTAGACAGTCAGTGTCTTCTGTCTTACAGAAGCTTCCCAGCCTCATGAAGTCTCATTTATTAATTGTTGACCTTAAGGCCTGGGCTGTTGGTGTTCTGTTCAGGAAGTTGCCTCCTGTGCCAATGTGTTCCAGGCTCTTCCCCCACTTTTTCTTCTAACTGATTTAGTGTCTCTGGCTTTAAGTTGAGGTCTTTAATGCACCTGGACTTGAGTTGTGTGCATGGTGACAAATATGGGACTACTTGCATTTTTCTACATGTAGACATCCAGTTAGACCAGAACCATTTGTTGAAGCTGATATCCTTTTTCCATTGAGTAGATTTGGCTTCTTTGTAGAAAATGAGGTGACCATATGTGTGTGGATTCATATCTGGGTCTTTGATTCAATTCCATTGATCAACCAGCCTATTGCTGTGCCAGTACCATCCTGTTTTAATTACTGATGCTCTATAGTACAACTTGAGATCAGGTATGAAGATTCCTCTGGAGGATCTTTTATTGTACAGAATTGTTTTTGCTATTCTGGGTTTTTTGTTTTTCCATATGAAGTTGAGAATTGATCTTTTAATATCTCCAAAAATTGGGTAGGTATTTTGATAAGGATTGCATTGAATCTGTAAATTGCTTTTGGTAAGATGGCCATTTCTATTTTGTTAATTCTCCCAATCCATGAATAAGGGAGATCTTTCCATATCTGATGTCATCTTCAATCTCTTTTATATAGTTGCTTATATAGTATGTTTCCAATTCTTTTATAAAGGCACTTAGTGCTATGAATTTTCCTCTTAGTACTGCTTTCAATGTGTCCCACAATTTGGGTATGTCGTTCTTTCATTTTCGTTGTTCATGAAGTCCAGCCTTAGACCATGTTGATCTGATAGTATACAAGATATTATTTCAATCTTCTTGAATCTGTTGAGGCTTGCTTTGCAACCTACTATGTGATCAGTTTTGGAGAAGGTTCCATAGGGTGCTGAGAAGAAGGCCTAATCTTTTGTGCTTGCATGAAAAGTCTGTAGATATCTGTTAGATCCAATTGATTCATGACATTGGTGTGTGTCATTATTTCTCAATTTAGTTTCTGTTTCAATGTTTTATCCTTTGGTGAAAGTGGCATGTTGAAGTTTCCTACTATTAATGTGTGAGTATCAATGTGTGGTTTAAGTTTTGTTATTGTTCTTTGGCAAATGTGGGTTCCCTTGTATTGGGAGCATAGATGTTTAGAATTGTGATGTCATCTCTGTTGACTTTATCTTTGATGAATATGAAGTGACCTTCTTCATCTCTTCTGATTAATTTTGGTTGGAAGTCTATTTTATTAGATATTAAAATGGCAATTGTGGCAGTTCAGGCCTCCAGAGTTGGGGCCACTGATTAGTTTTCTGTCCTGACCCCTAAGGGCTGTCCTACCTCTCCCAAGAGCATGGGAGACTCTGCAGGGCTGTGTACTCTGGCTAGGCTGGGTTTTAGCAGCCCAATTGTGCAGGCACAGACAGTGGTGGCTGGTAGTTTGGTTTCTGTCAGGTCTCATTCTGACCTCACAGCTGTGCCTGGGTAACATGTTCACAGCACCCTGGGCTTTCCTGTGGCCCCTGAGGCTTTCTGTGGACTGGCATTAGGCAGAGGTGTTTGTCTGAGGACAAATCCACCTGTTTCCCTGAGATTTCTCCAGACCAGGAGCTCTGGTACTTCACTGCCCAGAGTTCATTCCTGTATAGTGAGTTCAGGTTATAAAGCCTGGCTGCCGTTTGCAAGTGGTCTCTGGTCCAGAGTCTCGGGACTGGTCTCCCATCCTCCGTGGGCCATTACTTGACCTGAGGCTAGGACCACCTGTGGTCTGCACTGTGTGGGACCCATGCATCTACTGTTCTCCATTTCTTGTAGTCTGTGGCTCCTAGTCAGGTCCCTGGTCTCAGTGCAGTACATCAGATACAGAGTGTGATAAGTGGCGCCATCTTGGATTCCTCCTGAGATTGTTTATTTAAATTAGCATCAGCACAGCACTTTCTAGTATCTCATCTTTGTCCTTATGTTCCAGCTATTCAATAGCATTAGGACTGCAACATCTAGGAAGAGCCAGCTGCCCAATGGGAAGCCACCCAGAGGAGCCTGGATCCCATCTCTCAGGGTGGCCTAACAAACTCAGCCACCATCTAAGCCCAGATCCAATACTTCCAGTTAGTCAACCCCAATACCTACTCCATCTATGAGCTGCTGGACTAGGAGACCCAGTCCTGCAGAACCAGATCCAGGAGCACATCATTGCAATGAATATGAGAACTTGAAGTATGCTATAATCAAAGAAATCTTGGCTACATTTCAGAATTTATGCTGCTTCAGAGACCAGAGTCCTTGATCCAGGCCAGAGACACATGACACTTAGGGTTTGCGTATAGAGATATGTGTTTAAAAATATATAATAAAATATATGCAGAGTGGTGCTACAGCTTTCAAAGTCACTGCAAATAAAGAATTTGCAAAGGAAGGTTGGGAAAGATGGAAGAACAGTGTGGTGTTTACTCTGGTGAGAGGATGAACCAGGTTGAAGTCCCAGGCCTGAACTGCTAAAGGCCATGTTGATAGTAATGACGTTCGTTGCCTTCTGATGCCATGTTGATGTCCATGGGCCATCCTGCTGCCAGGGGACCATGATCCTGCTGCAGTGTCTGTGGCCCATGTGATTCATGTTAACACCAAAAGCCATGTAGATGTCTATGATCTGTGCTGCCTCCTGAAGACATGTTGATGCTGATGCACTACTTCATTACTCATGCTGATGCCAGAGGCCACATAGATGTCCATGGTCCATGTTATTGATAGAATCCATGTAGAAGTCCATAATCTGTGCTCCTGAAGACTGTAAAGAACAAAGAAGCTTCTTCTACAGTGGTATTGATGACTGCATACTCACAGTTGAAAGAGATATAGAAGGCTTCTGTGACATCCCCTACCCCAACCCCAAAAACGTTAACAACCTACACTGGAAGCCATCAAAGAGACCTCTTAAAATTGTAATAAGGATGCTGAAGTGTATCTCTCCACAATAGATGGCTATTGGCAAGGATGTGGTGAGAAAGGACTCACTTTTCTTTAAGAGGCTGGTCATGGGGAGTTTGACCACTGAACTTTTTTTTTTTTTTTTTTTTTGGTCTTTTGGGCCAAACTGGGAGTAAAAGTGATTGGGATGAATTATGTGAAATTATCAAATAAAATATGTTTTAAAAAAGAGTAAAAATATTCTAATTCATTCTCCCTAAAGCAGTATAGGTTATTTTTCAAGAAGGTGAATAAAATAAAATACCTCAAGGAATAAAAAGAATTGCATTACTACTTAATACAATAATGATGATAATAAGCCTATAATTCTATGGAGTTGAATAATAGAAATATTTCAAGTCAAAATTTTCATGCCCAAAGAAGGTGCTTGGAAAGTTTTTAAAAAGTTATCTTTTTAATTAGAGAAAATAGCCCAGGACACTAATACGCATTGTCTTGACTACCTGTGCTAATACAGTAGGTTTGCTTGTGTTTGCTAAATTGATTGTCATTAGTCATATATTATGTATTTATGAGTTTCTCTGTAAACACAAAGTTCACAATTGTAATGTTCTGGCTTTGCTTGTTACATTGGGCAATGAATAATCATTCAGCATGTAAGAAAACACATTCCCAGAAAAAAACCAAAGGAACAGAGCTTGCTTCTCTACCTACATTTAAAAAGGAGTGTAAAATAACATTTCCTTGTTTTTATGCTGAATCCACAAATGTATATATCCTTTGTACTAGCTTTTGGAAATTTTTCTCTTTAAAGGGCTTCCTAGGCTTAGAATTAATGTTCTCTAGCCCTCAGTACACCATATAGATGCTAAGAATTAAACCTAGCTCCTCTGGAGGAGCATTTAATTCTCATTCTTTTTCTACTGGTGAAAAAAAGTGTGTGTTTAGAATTAGCCAGCCAGACTCAGTTTAGATGATGCCAATTGTGTTAGCAACATCCCGAGCATGTTAATGAGGAGACAACCAACCATACACCTTCTTCTCTCTGTCAGGCCTTATCAGGGGATTGACTTTGGCCACGTTAATGTCATAGCATTTCTTCATGGCCTGTTTGATCTGGTGCTTGTTAGCCTTGGCATCCGCAATAAACATTCATGTGGTTTTATCCTATGTTTTCTTAATGACTGACTTTGTGTTCAGGGGAAATTTGATGATGGCATAGTGATCAAGCTTGTGTCTCTTGGGTGCATTCTTTTGAGGCTATTTGGGTTGCCTCTAAGCCATAGGGTCTTGGGTGACCAGAAGGTGGGTGACATGTGAATCTTCTTTTTCTGTCTGTGTAAAACTTTCAGCATTGTCTTCTTAGCTTTCAAAGCCTTTGCTTTGGCTTTGGCTTTGGGAGGGTCAGGTCCTTCCTAGCTAAGTACACATCATCAAGTTGGTATGATGGCAAAAAAAAAAATGTTCCTCAAATAATAGAAAATGTTTGTATCAAAATCTTTCAAATAGAGATTGTAAACTTCCTTCATCTTAATCAAGTAAGTATCATATAAAGTGAGTAAACAGCATAATAATCTTTCTATTTCTTAATGCATTGTATGAATAATTTGATTATATAATTTATCATCCAAAATAGGACAATATTGTGAATTAAAAGACTAATATAAAGTAATACTTTTTAAAAATACTCATCTGTTGACTATAAAATTTGATTTTTGAACTAGTACATCTACACAATATATTTATTCCAAAGATTATTTAAAATGTACTGTATGTTAATAACAAAAGTAAAACATTTCTCTGTGCATTATACTGGTCAGTATTTGTCAACTTGACAGAAACTAGAATCACCTTTGAAGAAGAGAGCTCAGTTGAAGGATTGCCTCAATCAGACTGGCCTGTAGTCAAGTCTGTGGGGGCATTTTATTGACTAATGATTGATGTAGAAAGGCCTGACCCACTGTGGGTGGTATATCCCTGGGTAAGTAGGCCTACACTGTATAGGAAAGGTAGCAGGAGTTTCCTGTGAAGCAGAAATGTAAGCCAAAGAAAGCCTTTCCACCACAAGCAGCTTTTGTTCAGTGTTTTACCACAGTAACAGAAAAGTAAATGAGGACAGACATTGGTCCTAGAAGGTTGGCATTGCTGCGATTGTGGTGGCTTTGGGACTTCAGGCTGGAAAAGCCATTGCGTGCTCAGAGCTTAAGGCCACTCTGTGGGAGCTTCAAACAAAAGTTCTAGGAGAAATGCAAATGATACAACCTGCCTTGTGAAATTTCAGAGAGAAGTTTAAGGGTCCTTCAAAGAATATGGGGATCTTCATGTGATTTATTTGAATTAAGAATCTGTGGATGTGAACCCTTTGATTTTCTGAAATAAGCAATTATCTAGGTTAGCTGAGGTTGAAAATCAGCTGCGATTAATAACAAGAGCCCATCAACATTTATGCAAAATCTGTATCCTGTACCCTATTGAAATAGAACTGTCAGGGGGGCAAGGAGCACTAAGTGAGGTAGAAAACTGAGGCGCATATGGAGTCCAGAATCTACGTAAAGGAAAGAAAGAGTTTCCAAATAGGGCTTATGAGGTGGTCTGTAGCAGCTGCCTACTGAAGGACTGTGTGGCCCAGCATGTACAATGAGTCAGTAAGCTGGAGGTCATTGTTGCTATGGATAGAAGCTTTGGCTCTGTCATGGCGAGTCAGAGAGCTGATGGAAAGGTGTTCATTAGAGAACAGGGGGAAAATAGAAAGAAATTGAAATGTGCAAAAAGTGAAAACATTTCATTGTAGGCCCCAACTTTTCCAAACCTACTTTATTTGGGGTTCTTTAAATGCTAATACCTCTCTTCCAACCCACCTACCCTATATAGCAGAGAAAGGAGGTTTAGGGGAACAGGAGAAGTAGACCTTATTGAATTCAGTTACTGGGAGAGAGTCCTCTGATGTAGTCTGCAGGATTCCATCAGACCAACAATTCCAACAAAGTTGCTGCTGGAACCTGGAACAGCAGCCAGGACCTGGAGCCTCAGCCAGAGCCCAAAGCCTTAAATATTTTGCTAGAGCAGTTCTCTCTTAGCGCGTCTTGAAGTGCAGTGATGAACAACCAAACAATATGAAGACCCAAAAAGCCCAGCCTCCTGTTTTGGATACTTATATCTATATCTATATCTATACCTATGTCTATGTCTGTGTCTATATCTATGTCTGTCTATCTATCTATCTATCTATCTATCTATCTATCTATCTATCTATCTATCTATCTACCTATCTATCTATCCTCACAGAGTCTGTACTAGGATGTTTTTCAATGGCAGAAACCAACTTCCCCCACAAAGTGGTTCGACTTCAAAGTGGATAAATATTGGCTGCTCTCTCACAAGTCTGTTCTCCATTCCATACTTGAGATCAAAACAAAAACATGTTTACATCCAATACTTATCTCACACTTAGGATGAAAACAAAAAAACATGTTTATACCCCCTACATTTCATTTACAGAAAAGATGCAGAAAAATAAGGGCAGTATAGAGGTATGCCTATTAAAAATGTGCAATTCACTGATGATACTTATGTAATTAATAATTGTAATGAAATTATATTTTACTGTATTTTGAGTTTCTCGAGCTTATAAATACTTGCCTCATTTAAAAATCCCAAATGAATCTGTGTATAATTTTGTCTTCAATGAGTTCCTATATTTGACATTTAATGAGTGAATTATTTAAAAAATATAACAAAATGTAGAAATACTAGTCAGGTATAATCAAAGCATATAGATTAATGGGCATATAAATTGGCCTATGCATATATAAAATATGCTTCTAAGCTGAGTTGTGTAACATGCATAAAAATGTACATGTGTGTATGATGTGTGTGTGTGTGCATCTGTATGATGTATGTGTGTGTGGTGTCTCGTGTGTGTCAATGTGTTTGTGTCTGTGTAGAGGTTAGTTGGTATTGTTCTTAGGGCTGACTAGCATGCTCTTCCATGCCACATAGTGTTTCTTGGCCTCATACCGTCTACGTAGCCTGGGATGCCTAGCCCATGATCCCTAGGAGTCTACTTCATTGTCTGCTCAGAGCTGGGATTACTAGTGTGTGCCACTACATGTCCATTTTTAAAATTTGTTTTCTGGAATTAGAATCAACCTCAGGTCCTAATGTTTGTAAGATAACCACATTACCTACTTGTCAGCCCATGGAGTCAAACATTTAATGAGAAATGTAGGCAAGATATACTAGATATTTTGTCCAAATATTTTGGTTGCTTAATACAATAATATTTTAATATAGAGATGGCTCATGTACAATACGTCTCCTCACCCATTTTAAGTGTGTGGATACCACATCCTAAAAGACAGGTCAAACCAAAACAGCATCCGTAAAACCCAGGGAAAACTCTAAGTTCAGTTCCGAAGAGGAACAAATGATTGTGTAGAAATATGATTGGACCGTGTCTCCTCTGCCTCTGCTGCCTAAAGGCCCCTCACCACCGCCACCATGGACACCATAAAGAAGATGCCGAGGCTGAAGTTCAACAAAGAGTGCTCCTTAGATCGAGCTGCACAGGCAGAGGCTGACAAGAAGGAGCAGAAGACCGGAGCAAGCAGAAGATGAACTGGTGTCTCTGCCAGAGAGACTCAAGGGCACTGAAGATGAACTACACAATTACTCCAGGGCTCTGAAAGATGCCCAGGAGAAACTGGATCTGGCGGATGAAAAGGCCACAGATGCTGGAGCAGATGTAGCTTCTCCGAATAGACGCATTCAGCTGGTTGAGGAGCTGAATCGTGTTTAACAGCGCCTGGCCATGGCTCGGCAGAAGCTGAAGGAGACTGAGAAGGCAACAAATGAGAGCGAGAGACGCATGAAGGTCACTGGAAGCCGAGCCCAAAAGGACGAAGAAAAGATGGAAATCCAGGAGACCCAGCTGAAAGAAGCCAAGCGCACTGCTGAAGATGTTGACCACAAATACGAAGAGGTAGCCCTTAAGCTGATTATCATCGAGAGAGATCTGGAATGTTCAGAGGAGCGGGCTCAGCTCTCTGAAGGCCAAGTTCGACAGAAAGCAGAGCAATTAAGAATAATGGTCAGACCTTGAAATCATTCGTGGCTGCAGCGCGTAAGTACTCACAGAAGGAAGACAGCTGTGAGGAGGAGATCAAGGTTCTCTCTAACAAGGTGAAGGAGGCTGAGACTCAGACTGCGTTTGCAGCAAGATCAGTAACTAAGTTGGAGAAAAGCATTAATGACTTAGAAGACGAGCTGTCCACTCAGAAACTGAAATACAAAGCCACCAGTGAGGAGCTGGACCACGCTTTCAACAATATGACTTCCATATAAATGTTCATACACCCTGCCTGCTGGCACCCGCACCCCCATGCTTGTGGGAGGAACTCACAGTGGCTCTCCTCGCAGTCTGTGGTCTCCATTTCTGCATGTTTTGTTGGCTGTCTTGAACAGCCTAGGATAGCCACGCACTTTTCACATTGTACTAACGAAGGCCAAGTGCGGTCCGTTCATGCAAACGATTGCAGAATCTTTTTATTTCACAAATGCAGATCTAGCCTGTTCCTGTCAAGAGAGGAATTGGAATCTGAATGGCCCTGAGTACTATCCTTTTAAAACTTTAAACCAGACTCTCGAAAGACTAGAAAGCCATGATGCTATGCTACGGGAAGCTAGGGAGAAATAACAGACTGTTTCCTAGGATTCTGTGAAGTACGAAGTGGGCATTTTCAGTTAAAATTGTAAGTTTAAAGTAACAGATTATTGAGATTCTGAGGAAAAGGAAACTGGCATGACCCAATACACATCTCTCCTTCCTGTTACGAATTCCAGGCAGGGCTGGGCGTGGTAGTACATGCCCGTAGTAAGTGCTTGCCACAACCTACATCAGAGAAGCAAGAAATAAAGCATTTATACAATATTTATTTTTTTAAAAGAAGTGTAATTGGACAAAACAGAATGATTTCATAGTACTGGACTGTTTAGCTTCTTGCCTTCTCTGCGCAGCATTCCTTCCTTTAGTTATGAAGTGGAGCCCATAAAGAATGAGACTGACCAAGGGAGGAGAGAGACAATGCTCATTCTAGGTTCGTGTGCTGTTGCTTACAGAGAAGTTGTGCAGACAGGAATGCTACACTCTATGACTTGCTTTCTGACTTGCTTTCGGGAAGGAAGAGAAACCAGAGCTAGGAGGAAACAGTAGGTCAGAGGGGGCTTTGACCCCTCCCATCTCCACAATAAAGTGATGTGCTTTGAATCATTCAGTTTGGAAGCCTAACATTAAATTTTAGTTAGGAAATAATACTTTCTGGGCAAATTGAACCAGAAATGATAAAATTTACCAGATGTATTTTATTGTGTAATTTATGGTTTTCAGTAGTGAAAATTAGTATTTGGCATTTTCTGAATGTTAAAAATCAGAGTTTAAATGGGATAACATTTAAAACATCTTGGACTCTGTTCTAAGTTACCTACCAGTCTTCACGGTTTTTAAATGAAAGATTTATGCTAGGTTTCCAAATTCATTTAGGGAGCAATGAAATTTTTTCCATGGATTCAGAAAGGTGCTCTTCTTGTCTCCTTTTGGACAATCTAAAGACATTATTTTAAGTAGAAGAAGACGAAATAAAAACAAAAATCCTCTTCTTTCTTAGTCGTTACAGTGAATGCTATGTGAAAATCAAAATATTTGATTCCCTGATAATGTCAAACACAGAATCTCAGACAACATTGCACTAATCATATGTGCCGAGAAAAATAAGGAAAATGCTTTTTTAAAAGAGTATGATCTTTTTATATTTTATAGTAGTGTTGAAAAGTTATATTGAGAAAGGAGCCTTATTTCAAGTTGTTTACTCTACTTACCTAAGTAGAGGTAATGAAATGAAGACATCTTTTGAGACTATGTTATGTGTTATTCAGAGTGTGTTCGATCTGAATTTTCTTTACTATTAAATTCTTCATAACATTAGAACCAAGAGTTTTATTTCTCTGTCTATTATCTCTCTCAAATCCAATATTTTCACCTCTGTGGGATGCTCCTTGTCTTGGTATCTATATGATTATCTTTGTATAAACAGCATAATGATGATGGGTCTTATTCATTTGCGAAACCCAATTCTCCATATTTTATAGGTGTTCAGTGACGTTTGAATGTTAAATTCCCCACTAACAGAGTGGAAAGAATACAAATTAGGCTTTTCCTCACTATTTTTCAAAACTTAATAGTTGACAAGTAATATGTAGCATACAGAGATGTTCTGATTAAAATCATAAAAGGTTTAATGTACAATGAGTAATTAGCACCAATTTAAAACCACGTTTGCTGTACTTTAAACTTCTCACTAGTTAGCTTCTATTACCTAACCTACCACCCCTGCCCACATTTGCTTCTACAGCATTGGTCCTTAACTTACATTAGCTTCTAAACAGGGTATGCTCTCGGCATCTCAGACTGAGCATTTGAAAATTGAATTTCCATCTATGTGTTTAATTTTCTCTTTTGATAAAGACATCTTGTTTCTCTTTACTGCTCCTCATTAAGCAATTGATTGGGCTTTATCTTTACTTCATCTTAACAAGCTAGCTGATGTTTCCTCTCCGTTCTTTACCATTGTTTGCGTCCAGAGTTAAATCCTCATAATTTTTTCCTGGACAGATATTATTTTCTAGATATACACCTAGGTATACACCCAGTCTCTTCCCAAGGTTTTTCAATTGTACCGTTATTCCTGTAATTCCATGTGTTTTCCTCCTTATAAATCACTTAGTTTCAATGCACTTACCAAGAGACAGTATATATTAGCATAATTTTTATCAATAGTCATAATTCTTTATCATATTTCAATTTAGCTAAACCAAGCAAACATTCCTGTATTCTCTGTCTTTTAAAAGTATTTCTTTTTTGATATCCCAAGAACTCTTAAGTTTTATCCTCCAAACCACTGTTGACACTACAACCTGAGTATACTTTAAAAATCATGTCACTCAGTTACAGTTATTATTTTTGGTGACTTTCCATTTTACTTTCATAAACTCCAAAATCCTTAGTGCCCCAGCCGATGGGGTCTTCAACGGGTACTTGTGGAGGGAGCCAACTAGTCAGGGGACAGGAGACATGAAGAAATGAGGGCAAGTCTGGATTCTGATCAAGCCCCGTTTATTGAAAAATTTCACAGGGTTTTTTTTAGGCATGAGGGCATGGGTATTTGTGTAAGTGAGGGTTGCTATGGATACTAACTGTGAACTGCTCCAGCAGGTGTCTACCTTTACAGCTGCTATAATCACAGAAGGGGGAGAAAATTCAGAGAGAGACAGAAGTTGTAAAAGATCTGGTTAGTCAGGAAAAAGATCCCAGAACTGCTGCTTGTCTGCAGCTGGTCTTTAATTTTATTTTTCTAGTAGTCTTACTGGAAAAGCTAGTTTATAGCCAGAAAGGAGTAGCTCTTACTATGATCTCTGGGGTCTTATAATGACCGTCTCCCATACCTTAGGATATCTACAGGACATTACTATTATCAGAATCTAGGTAGAAGGTCATTCCTTGCCCTTCCTCCCTTTGATGTTTATGTCATGAAAAAACAAGCTTCCTTCTCTTTTCTTTTAGTTGTCACCTATAATTTCCCGCTTTCAAGTAAGTGGTATACAACTAATCAAGTTACTCAGAGGATAAGGTTTCAAATACACTTTGATATAAGCTTTTTAATTATAATTTACATAATTTTAGATTTTTTTAATTTTAAAAATCTTTTTAGTATTTATCATACCAATAAATGAAACCATTTCAGAAAGTTTATGGCCAAGTTTTATTTTTTTTTAGATGGTTTTCTTTCAGTCCATAGAAGTACCTCAGTTAAAATTGAGTTAAGTTAGTAGATGGCATAGAGGATTAAGATCTAACTCACAGTCTTTGACGAAGCCTCCTTAAAGCCAGAATGGAAACTCAGCCTCTTTGCTCTTCCTATATGTGAATGTAGCATGCCACTGCTTCCTGTCTCTATTCCCGACTTAATGCCTTGCACACAAAGACAATTTAGTAACTGCAACTGAAAGATAGATTTAAAGAAATGCAATTGTGGATTATGTGGGTTCATGTTTATGTTAAATATTTACTGGTAATCTACTGCAAATCTAGAAATTTAATGGCAAAAATTCCGAAGAGTTTTTATTTCAATCCTCCAAGTTTATAAGTATATATTCAATTTTCTTTTTATTTTCACAAAGTTGAAACATGTTTCTTTTTCTGTCATTATGTCAGAGCTACATCCTGAAGCTGAAGCCAGGAGGCTCTGACTCAGAAAATGTCTGTCAAAATATGTAGAAAGCTAAGTTGTACGTGAAAAGAGAGACTCACTTTATAGATGTTCAGTTCGTCCTTATTTTAATACAGAAAAAGACTAATGACCTCTCAACTCAAGAGAGGATGGATGGCTTCAGGTTTTTAAGGAGCATTCCTTTCCTTTAGGAGAACTAGAATAATAAGCTGTCAGTCTCTCCAGCGTGGTTTCTGCCTGAGTAGGTTTTATCAATGGTCCTGTCATGATGCTGAAATTGGGAGCTCCCACTGTGTTGTTTCATAAATCTAATTATCTTGAATCCTTGCAGTATCAGCAAAAAGAAGAAATAAGAGACACTCTTGTGTAACTTTTTACCCTCAATTTAATATTGTGGGATGACTTAAGGTGTTCACCAAGAGTTATCCATTTGTATTACTTATTGAATCCAGGCCTTGGAACCAGAAACCATTCTTTTGTTTTTCTTGTAAAGTTAAGTTATTGGGGAATTAGTATTGTCTTACCTGTTCCCAGTGCTAGTAAATAGACTTATTTTTAAAAATGTAGTCACTATTCAGAATATTAGAGCATACAAGGCAAGGAGAGTCTCAGCTCACTCCTCCACACTGTCAGCATTCTTCTGTCTGAGGTTTATTCTCCTGGTATGCGGCACTATATGGGTAGAATGAATCCCTTCTTTCACAAAGTCCTAGCCAAATTTTAGTTACACATTTGCACTAGTTTGAATACATTAGTGGTAAACTCAAAGTCACAAGCAATGCATCAACACTACAATAAGGAAAACGAAAGGCAATTTCCCTTAATGTAAGTTAACGCAGGGTCAATCTAGATTTGAACTCTTCACTCATTACTCCCTTTGTTCTCTGTAGTTCCCTGCCGAGAGGCTGTGTGAGAATGCGTCTGTGCCTTTCTGAATTATCTCTTGTCTTGCTTATCCCTGTCCCTGTGTGTGTGTGTGTGTGTGTGTGTGTGTGTGTGTGTGTGTGTGTGTCCCTAACAAGGGGTTTTTATTCTATATTTATTGAGTAGCACAGAAAGTACCATATTGGGAAGGGGTGAGAAAGACTTTACGAAAACCTATAACAGGGTTTTAGAAAAAAAATCATGGATTCCAACTAACCTAGATCACAAGCAAGTGTGATTAATCAATATCCATATGTACTGTGCAACATTTATCTGTGATATTCATTTTATCATTCAATATATATATATATATATGTATATTTACAGTTTCCAACATTTACCATATCATGCATGCACACACACATTATCTGTAAGTCATTAGCATAGAAGAGTAACACATGATTTAAGATTACAGCTATGTGTTAAAGTAGGTTACAAAAGTGAATTACATGGTAATTCCAAGGCAAATAACCTTTGTTGTCACATGGCTTTCTTTTTTTCTTTCATTAATTAATTTATTTATTCACTTTACATTGCAATGGCAGCCTGTTCCCTCCTTTCTTCCTGGTTTCACTTACCTACTCTCTTTCACATTTTCCTACTCCCCTTCTAATCAGGAAGAGGGTGCCCCCGATCCCTGTACCAACATACCCTGGCACATCAAGTCTCATCAGGACTAAATGTATCATATTCCATAAGGGAGCCCAAAGAGGGGAAAGTGAGCAGGCAACAGAGTCCATGTCAGAGACAGCCCCGAATGTAATTGCTGGGGGACCCTCATGAAGACCAAGCTGCCCATCTGCTGTATATGTGTAGGGGGTCTAGGTCTAGTCCATGCTTGCTCTTTGATGGGTGGTTTAGTCTCTGTGAGTGCCCATGGGCCTAGACAGGTTGCCTCTGTTGGTATTTTTGTGGAGTTCTTGTCCTATCTCAGTATGTCTATCCTTACCTCAACTCTTCCACAAGACTCCATGAGCTGTGCCTAATGTTTGGCTAGGGGTCTCATCATTTGTTTCAATCTGATGCTGGATGGAGCATTTCAGAGGGCTCCTGTCTGCAAGTTAGGACAGCATGATTAACAGGGTCAGGGGATGTCTTTTTCTCCCATGGGGTGGGTCTAAGTTGGGCTAGCCATTGGTTGGACATGCACTCACTCTCTGCTCCATCTTTATCCCTACACTTCTTGTAAGGAGAACAAATTTTTGTTAGAAGATTTTGTGCATGGGTTGTTGCAGCCCTCCCTCCACTGGCAGTTCTACCTGGCTACTGAATGTGGTTACCTCAGGCTCCATATCTCCTGAGTCTCAGGTAGGCTCACCCCCATAGATTCCTGAAACCCTCTCCTGTCACAGAGATGTCCGTCTTACACTGATTTTTGCTTTGTTTCCCATCTGTTAGTTTTTATCTTCAGTCTCCATATCCCCCTGCTACTATGACTCTCAGGTGGTGTCACCACCATATTCCCCAAGGAATATGCCTCATCATAGGTCTCTAGTTGGTAACAGAGATATCCCCAGATCGGCTTCCCTTCTCTTTCCCAGCCCTCTCACCTTCACTGCTGCTCAACCCATTCCTGATGATCCCCAAACTATTGCCCTCCCTTCCTCCTCTCTAACCCAGTCCTTTCTCTTCATCCACTTCCAATGTCTATTTTATTTTGCCTTCTGGGTGGGATTCAAGCATGTTCCCTTGGGCTCTCCTTGTTACTTAGCTTCTTTGGGGCTGTGGATTATAGCATGGCTATTGTATATTTTATGGCTAAAATACACCTACAAGCATGTGTGTCTTTCTTAGCTACCACACTCAGGATGATATTTTCTAGTTTCATCCAATTTTCTGGCAAATTTCATAACATGCTTGTTTTTAATAGCAAAATAATATGCTATTGTATAAATGTACCACATTTTCTTTATCTATTCTTCAGGCAAGGGACGTGTGAATTGTTACCAGCTATGAACACAATTGAACAAATGTCATTGTGGTATGGTGGAGCACCTTTTAGGTAGATGAGTAGGAGTGGTATAGCTGAGTCTTGAGGTGAATTTATTCCCATTTTCTGAGAAAACTCCAGATTGATTTCCACAGTGGAAGTACAAGTTTGCATTCTCACCAGCAATGAAGGGTGTTCCCTTTGCTCCACACCCTCACCAGCATGTGCTATCACTTCAGTTTTTGGTCTTAGCCATTCTGATGAGTGTAAGATGATTTTAATTTCCCTGATGACTAAAGACTTTGAGCATTTAAGTGCTTTTCAGCTATTAGAGATTTCCATGTTGAGAATTTTTTGTTTAGCTCCCATTTTTTATTTTGTTTGGTAGTCTTTAATTTCTTGCGATTTATACACACACACACGCATGTACACACACACACACACAAACACACACACACACACAATTTTGGATATAAGCCCTCTATTGGATGTAGCGTTGGTGAAGATCTTTTCCCATTCTGTATGTTGCCATTGTGTCCTACTGACAATCTCCTTTGCCACAGAACCTCTTAAGTTTCATGATGTCCTATAATAGTTATTGAATTTAGAGCCTGAGCTGTTGATGTTCTGTCGAAGAAGTTGTTTCTTTTTTTTTTTTAATTAATTAATTAATTTATTTATTTTTATTAATTTATTCTTGTTACATCTCAATGTTTATCCCATCCCTTGTATCCTCCCATTCCTCCCCCCCCCATTTTCCCATTATTCCCCTCCCCTATGACTGTTCCTGAGGGGGATTACGTCCCCCTATATATTCTCATAGGGTATCAAGTCTCTTCTTGGCTACTTGCTGTCCTTCCTCTGAGTGCCACCAGGTCTCCCCCTCCAGGGGACATGGTCAAATGTGAGGCACCAGAGTACGTGAGAAAGTCGTATCACACTCTCCACTCAACTGTGGAGAATATTCTGACCATTGGCTAGATCTGGGAAGGGGTTTAAAGTTTACCTCCTGTATTGTTCTTGGCTGGTGCCTTAGTTTGAGCGGGACCCCTGGGCCCAAATCTGCCTATCATATTGTTCTACTTGTAGATTTCTAGGACCCTCTGGATCCTTTTATTTTGCTGTTCTCCCATGCGTCTCTCATTTAGAGTCCCAATAGGATGCCTTCCCCTCTGTCCCAGTTTCCTGGTAAGTGAAGGCTTTCGTGGGACATGCCCCTTGGGCTAGTATGCAGATATAAGTGAGTATGTACTATTTGATTCTTTCTGCTTCTGGGTTAACTCACTCATTATGATCATTTCTAGCTCAATCCATTTATCCACAAATTTCGGGAATTCCTTGTTTTTAATAGCTGAGTAGTATTCCATAGTGTATATGTACCACAGTTTCTTTATCCACTCTTCTACTGAGGGACACTTAGGCTGTTTCCATGTTCTGGCTATTATGAATAAGGCTGCTATGAACATGGTTGAGCAAATTTTCTTGTTGTGTGCTGGAGCATCTTCTGGGTATATTCCAAGGAGTGGAATAGCTGGGTCTTGAGGAAGCCCTATTCCCATTTTTCTGAGATAGCACCAGATAGATTTCCAAAGTGGCTGTACTAGTTTGCATTCCCACCAGCAATGAAGGAGTGTTCCTCTCTCCCCACATCCTCGCCAGCATGTGGTGTCGCTTGAATTTTTGATCTTAGCCATTCTGATGGGTGTAAGATGGAATCTCAGAGTTGTTTTGATTTGCATTTCCCTGATGACTAAGGAGGTTGAGCATTTCTTTAAGTGTTTCTCAGCCATTTGATACTCCTCTGTTGAGAATTCTCTGTTTAGTTCCAAGCCCCATTTCTCAATTGGGTTATTCGGTTTGGTGGTGTTTAATTTCTTGAGTTCTTTATATATTTTGGATATTAGACCTTTGTCAGATGTAGGGTTGGTGAAGATTTTTTCCCAGTCTGTAGGCTGTCGCTTTGTTCTCTTGACAGTGTCTCCTGCCTTACAGAAGCTTCTCAGCCTCATGAGGTCCCATTTATTGATGGTTGACATTAAGGCCTGGGCCGTTGGTGTTCTGTTCAGGAAGTTGTCTCCTGTGCCAATATGTTCCAGGCTCTTTCCCACTTTTTCTTCTAAGTGGCTTAGTGTCTCTGGTTTTATGTTGAGGTCTTTAATCCACTTGGGTTTGAGTTTTGTGCATGGTGACAAATATGGGTCCAGTTTCATTTTTTTACACATAGACCTCCAGTTAGACCAGCACCATTTGTTGAAGATGCTATCCTTTTTCCATTGAATGGATTTGGCTTCTTTGTCAAAAATCAAGTGACCATATGTGTGTGGATTCATATCTGGGTCTTCGATTCGATTCCACTGATCAACCTGCCTGTTGCTGTGCCAGTACCATGCTGTTTTAATTACTATTGCTTTATAGTACAGTTTGAGATCAGGTATGGAGATTCCTCCGGAGCACCTTTTATTGTACAAGATTGTTTTAGCTATTCTGGGTTTTTTGTTTTTCCATATGAAGTTCAGAATTGAACTTTCAATGTCTTTAAAAAATTGTGTAGTTATTTTGATAGGGATTGCATTGAATCTGTAGATTGCTTTTGGTAGGATGGCCATTTTTACTATGTTAATTCTCCCGATCCATGAGCAAGGAAGATCACGCCATCTTCTCAGGTCATCTTCAATCTCTTTCTTCAGAGTTTTGAAATTTTTTTCATACAAGTCCTTCACTTGCTTAGTTAGGGTAACTCCTAGATATTTTATATTGCTTGTGGCTAATGTGAAGGCTATGGTTCTCCTAATTTCTTCCTCTGCAAGCTTGTCATTTGTGTATAGGAAGGCTACAGACTTTTTTGAGTTAATTTTGTATCCAGCCAATTTGCTGAAGGTGTTTATCAGCTTTAGGAGTTCTCTGGTGGAGTTTTGAGGGCCACTTATGTACACTATCATATCATCTGCAAAGAGGGATAATTTGACTTCTTCCTTTCCCATTTGGATACCCTTGATCTCCTTTTGTTGTCTTATTGCTCTGGCTAGAACTTCGAGTACTATATTGAAGAGATATGGAGAGAGTGGGCAGCCTTGCCTTGTTCCCGATTTGAGCGGAATTTCCTTGAGTATCTCACCATTTACTTTGATTTTGGCTATTGGCTTGCTGTATATAGCCTTTATTATGTTGAGGAAAGTGCCTTGTATCCCCGATCTCTCTAAAACTTTAAACATGAATGGGTGTTGAATTTTATCAAATGCTTTCTCTGCATCCAAGGAGATGATCATGTGGTTTTTTATTTTCAGTTTGTTTTTATGGTGGATTACATTGATGGATTTCCGTATATTAAACCATCCCTGCATGCCTGGAATGAAGCCTACTTGGTCATGATGAATGATATCTTTGATGTGCTCCTGTATTCGTTTTGCAAGTATTTTATTTAGTATTTTTGCATCTGTGTTCATAAGAGAAATTGGTCTGAAATTCTCTTTCTTTGTTGAGTCTTTGTGAGGTTTAGGTATCAATGAGACTATGGCCTCATAGAACGAATTTGGTAATTTTCCATCCATTTCTATCTTTTGGAGTAGCTTGAAGAGTATTGGTATTAGCTCGCCCTTAAAGGTCTGGTAGAATTCTGCACTGAAACCATCTGGCCCTGGGCTTTTTTTGGTTGGGAGACCATCGATGATTGCTTCTATTTCTGTAGGGGAAATGGGACTATTTAACTTGTTTATCTGTTCTTCATTCAACTTTGGCAAGTGAACTTGATCAAGAAAATTATCCATTTCCCTTAGATTTTCAAATTTTGTGGCGTATATGCCTTCAAAGTAGGATCTTATGATTCTTTGAATTTCTTCAGTGTCTGTTGTTATGTCTCCCTTTTCATTTCTGATTTTGTTGATTTTAATACTGTCTCTCTGCCTTTTAGTTAGTTTGGCTAATGGTCTGTCTATCTTGTTGATTTTCTCAAAGAACCAGCTTTTGGTTTTGTTGATTCTTTGGACTGTTTTCTTAGTTTCTAATTTGTTAATTTCAGCCCTGAGTTTGATTATTTCCAGGCGTCTACTCCTCTTGGGTGTTTCTGCTTCTTTTTTTTCTAGGGCTTCCAGTTGTGTTGTTAAGATGCTTATGTGCGATGTTTCCAATTTCTTTTTAAAGGCACTTAGTGCTATGAATTTTCCTCTTAGCACTGCTTTCAATGTATCCCACAAATTTGGGTATGTTGTTTCTTCATTTTCATTGAATTTCAGAAACTCCTTGATTTCTTTCTTTATTTCTTCCCTGACCCAGGTGTCATTTAGCAGAGAGTTGTTTAGTTTCCACAAACGTGTAGGCTTTTTGTTATTTCTGTTGTTGTTGAATTGCAGCCTAAGAGCATGGTGATCTGATAGGATACAAGGTATTATTTCAATCCTCTTGTATCTGTTGAGGCTTGCTTTGTGACCTACGATGTGATCAATTTTGGAGAAGGTTCCATGGGGTGCAGAGAAGAAGGTGTATTCTTTCTTGTTTGGGTGAAAGGTTCTATAGATATCTGTTAGATCCATTTGACCCATGGCATTGGTTAATGATGTTATTTCTCGGCTTAGTTTCTGTTTCAATGACTTATCCTTCAGTGAGAGTGGGGTGTTGAAGTCTCCCACTATTATTGTGTGGGGATCGATGTGTGGTTTAAGCTTTTTTAGGAGATCTTTTACATATGTGGGTGCCCTTGTATTGGGAGCATAGATGTTCAGAATTGTGATGTCATCTTGGTTGACTTTACCTTTGATGAGTATGAAGTGTCCTTCCTCATCCCTTTTGATTAATTTTGGTTGAAAGTCTATTTTGTTCGATACTAAAATGGCTACACCTGCTTACTTCTTGTGACCATTTGCTTGGAATATTTTTTCCAACCTTTTACCCTGAGGTAATGCCTTTCATTATGGGTGAGATGTGTTTCTTGGATGCAGAAGAATGTTGGGTCTTGTTTATGTACCCATTCAGTTAGTCTGTGTCTTTTTATTGGAGAATTGAGGCCATTGATGTTGAGAGATATTAATGACCAGTGACTGTTAAGAGTCTTAATTTTGATGTTGTTTCCAGTCGAGCGTTTGTGTAGTTGTGTTTTTGCCATGGGATAGTTATCTATTTCCTGGGTAGTTTTGGTTGTAGCTTGACCCTTTGGGATGGAGTTTTCCTTCTAGTACCTTCTGTAAAGCTGGATTTATGGATAGGTACTGTTTGAATTTGTTTTTGTCATGGAATATTTTGTTTTCTCCATCAATGGTTATTGATAATTTTGCTGGGTAAAGTAGTCTGGCCTGGCATCTGTGTTCTCTTAGGGTTTGCAGGATCTCTGTCCAGGCCCTTCTGGCTTTTATGGTCTCTGCTGAGAAGTCGGGTGTAATTCTGATAGGTTTACCATTAAATGTTATTTGGCCCTTTTCCCTTGCAGCTTTTAATATTTTTTCTTTGTTCTGCATGTTTTGTGTTTTGATTATTATGTGGCGGGCAGTTTTTGTTTTCTGGTCAATTCTATTTGGTGTTCTGTAGGCCTCTTGTATGTTTATAGGCATCTCTTTCTTTAGATTGGGGAAATTTTCTTCTATGATTTTGTTGAGAATAATTTCTGGGCCCTGGAGTCTGATGTCTTCTCTTTCTTCAATGCCTATTATCCTCAGATTTCTTCTTTTCATGGTGTCCTTAATTTCTTGGATGTTTTGTGTCAGGAGTTTTCCAGATTTGGCATTTTCTTTAATGGTTGATTCAATATCTGTGATTGTATCTTCTAGCCCTGAGATTCGTTCTTCCATCTCTTGGATTCTGTTAGAAAAGCTCACCTCTGTGTTGCTCGCCTTCTTCTCTGAGGTCTCACGTTCTCGTTTTTCTTCTGTCTGTGTGTTTATCATTGAATCCATTTTCATTTTCAGATCTTGAACTGAGTTTTTGATTTCTTTCATCTGATTTTTTGTATATTCCTGAGTTTCTTCCATTGCCTCTTTATAGGTCTTCAGAGCTTGAACCGTTTTAGTTATTTCTTTCATCTGGTTGTTTGCATTTTCCTGCAATTTTTCCAGTTCCACTCTATGTGCTTCTTTTATGTCTCTCACCTGTTTGTCTGCGTCTTCCTGCATTTGATTACGAATTTTATTTGTTTCCTCCATTATCATCCTCATTACTAAGGATTTGAGGTCATTTTCTTGTATTTCCGTTGTATTTGAGTTCTCTGGGTTGTTTTCTTTGGGAGAGCTGGAAACTGGAGATGCCATGTTGTTTTGGTTTTTTTTGCGTATGCTTTTTCGTTGTCCTTTAGACATCTTGCCGTCTTTGTTTTTGTTGGGTAGCTTCCAGAGTTGAATGGAGGGTGTCTGATGATAGAGTCACTTGTTTTCTCACGATTTCCCTAGGCTGCGAGCTCAAAGCTTCACTGGTGTGGATGTTAGGAGGTTAGCCCTGTTGTTCTGGTCTCTCACAGCCAGTGATCCTCAGTCCCCCTCTGCTGTGGATCCTGCAATTGTTCTGGGTCTCTGAATGAGCGTTGGGTCAGGCCAAGGTATCCACAGCCTTCTGTGTTCCCTGCCAAGTCCAGCCAGGAGCACTGGGACCGAACCACGGGCAGAACTCAGCTAGATTCTCAGGGCCTGAACCGTCTGCCAAGCTCAGCTAGGGATTTTGGGCCCAAAATGCACACAGGGTTCAGCCAGAATTTTTGGGCTGGGACTACGCACCAAGCTCCACTAGGGCCTTTTGGCCCAAAGTGCGTGCTGTGGTCAGTTATTGACTCAGGGCCCGAACTGACCACCAATCTCAGCCAGGAATTCTGGATTCAAACTGCACACTGTGTCCAACCAGAGTCTTAGAGCTGGTGGAACCGAGAGCTCTGTCCAGCCTGTGCCACAGCAGGAGAACTGCGGCTGCTCTGAGTTAGCGCCAGTGGTGGAACAAGTGCTCCGCCCAGACTGTGTCACCACAGGGGAGCTGCCGCTGAGCTGAGGTGGTGCCTAGGATGGAACCGAGCACGTCACCAAGCCTGCGCCACAGCAGGAGAACTGCGGCTGCTCTGAGTTAGCGCCAGTGGTGGAACAAGTGCTCCGCCCAGACTGTGTCACCACAGGGGAGCTGCCGCTGAGCTGAGGTGGTGCCTAGGATGGAACCGAGCACGTCACCAAGCCTGCGCCACAGCAGGAGAACTGCAGCTGCTCTGAGTTAGCGCCTGTGGTGAAACCAAGTGCTCCTCCCAGACTGTGTCACCGCAGGGGAGCTGCCGCTGAGCTCAGGTGGTGCCTAGTGTGGAGCAGCGTGCTCAACTAAGCCTGCGCCACAGCAGGGGAGCTATGGCCACGCTGAGTTAGTGCCTCAGGCAGAATTGTTTGCTGGGCCAGGCCAATACCCGGGACTCTGGGGCCGAACTGTCCGCCGAGTCCAGTCTGGGTCCAAAGGCTCCACTCGACCCAAATCCTGCCCCGAGTCCCCTCTCCCGCAGCAATTCCCACCAGCCACCACACCAATCGGCTCCACCGGAAGGCTATGAGCTGCAAACCTCAGCTGCCGCTGCTGGTGCCGCTGGTGCTGCTGCCTCTGCCGCTGCCGCTCCGATCAGAGAAAAACCACACTCCTCCCGTGTGCAGGGGCACGCAGGTCCTCCGTACCCTGGTCCCTCCGAACCGTGGAGCACTCCTGCTGTCGTGATGTTTGGACCTCGGTGTTCCTGGCTCAGAAATCTGTGCAATTCCCTGAATTGTTCACTGGAGCCTCCAAACGCGGTCCACACTGCTCGCCGCCATCTTGGATCCCTCATCTCCGAAGAAGTTGTTTCTTATCCCAATGAGATCAAGGCTATTCCCTATTTTTTCTTCTCTTGGATTTAGTGTATTTAGTTGAAGGTCTTTAATCCACTTGGACTTGAGATATGTAGAGTGATAAATATGGATCTATTTGCATTTTTCTATATGCAGACATCCAGTTAGACCAGAACTATTTGGTAAAGACTTCCTTTTTTCCATTGTATGGTTTTTGGCTTCTTTGTTAAAAATCAAGTGTCTGTAGTTGTGTGTGGTTTATTTCTGGGTCTTTAATTCTATTTCATTGTTCAGCTTGTCTGTGTTTATGCTAATACTATGCCATTTTTATTACTATTGCTTTGTAGTACAATTTAAAATCAGGGATGGTATACCTTCAGAAGTTCTTTTATGGTAAATGATTATTTTAGCTATCATGAAAGTTTTTTAATTGGCCCTTATGAAGTTGAAAATTGCTCTTTATAGGTATGTAAAGAATTGTGTGGGAATTTCATTTAACCTTTCCATTGCATTTGGTGAGATGACCACATTTAATATGTTAATTCTCCCAAATCCATGAGCTTGGGAGATCTTTCCATTTTCTTCAATTTCTTTCTTCAGAGACTTGAAGTTCTTGTCATAAAAGCCTATCACTTGCTTGTTTAGCGTTACACCAAGGTATTTTATACTATGTGTGGCTACTGTGAGTGGTGCTCTTTCTCTAATTTCATTCTCAGCCATTTATCCTTTGTATAAAGGAAAGCTACTGATTTTTCTTTTTTATCCAGACGCTTTAATGAAGGTGATTATCAGCTGTAGAAATTCTCTGGTAGAATTATTAGGGTCATTTATGTGTGCTATCATATCATCTGTAAATCCAGACAAGTTGATTTCTAACTTTCCAGTTCTATCCACTTGTTCTTCTTCAGTTGTCTTATTGAACTAGCTAGAACTTCAAATACTATGTTGAATAGATACTAAGAGAGTGGACAGCCTTGTCTTGTCCCTGATTTCAGTGGAATTTCTTTAATTTCCTATCCATTTCTTAAGATTTCTAGGACCCTCTGGATCCTTCTATTTCCCCATTCTCCCATGCTTCTCTCACCTAGAGTCCCAATAGCGTGTCCTCCCCTCTGTTCCACTTTCCAGGTAAGTGAAGATTTTCATGGGACATGCCCCTTGGGCTAGTATCCAGATACAAGTGAGTATATGCCATTTGACTCCTCCTACTTCTGGGTTAGCTCACTCATTATGATCACTTCTACTTCAATCCGTTTGTCCACAAATTTACAGAATTCCTTGTTTTTAATAGCTAAGTAATATTCCATAGTGTAAATGTACCACAGTTTCTTTATCCATTCCTCTACTAAGGGACACTTAGGCTGTTTCCATGTTCTGGCTATTATGAATAAAGTGGCTATGAACATGGTTGAGCATATGTCTTTGTTGTGTACTGTAGCATCTTCTGGGCATATTCCAAGGAGTAGAATAGCTAGGTCATGAGGAAGCATTATTCTCAGTTTTCTGAGATAGCGTAGATGATGGGCAGATCTGGGCTCAGGGGTCCTGCTCAAACTATGGTATCAGCCAAGGACAATATGTGCAGTAAACTTCCAACCCCTACCCAGATCTAGCCAATGGATAGGACATTCTCCACAGTTGAGTGGAGAGTGGGGACTGACTTTCACACGAACTCTGGTGCTCCATATTTGACCACGTCCCCTTGATGGGGGGTCCTGGTGGCCCTCAGAGGGATAGCAGGCTACCAAGAAGAGACTTGATACCTTATAAGCATATACAGGTGAAAGAGGTCCCCTTCAGTCACAATCATAGGGGAGGGGAGTAAGGGGAAAGCGGTAGGATACAAGAGATGGTATAGCAATTGAAATGTAATATGAATAAATTAATAATATATATTTATTTATTTATAAAGAGAAAACATTTTCTCTCCATTTAATTTGATGTTAGTTATCTGCTTACTGAATATAGCCTTTATTATGTTTTAGTATGCGCCTTATGTCTCTGATCTCCAAGACTCTTATCATGAAGGGGTGTTGGATTTTGTCAAAAGCTTTTTCAGCATCTAATGAGATGATCATGTGGATTTTTAAATTTCAATTTGTTTAGATGGTTGACTACATTGATGGATTTTTTATTATTGGACCATCCCTGTGTCCCAGGGTTGATGCCTACTTGATCATAGTAGATGATGTTTGTAATGTGTTTTTTTTTTTTAATTTGGTTTGTAAGAATTTTATTGAGTATTTTTGCATCAATGCTCAGAAGGTATATTGGTCTGAAATTCTCTTTCTTGGTTGAATCCATGTGTAGTTTAATTATCATGGTAACATAGCTCAATAGTATGAGTTTGTCAATGTTGTTTCTGATTCTATTTTATGAAATAGTTTAACAAGTATTGGTATTAGTTTTTCTTTGAAAGTCAGATAGAATTCTCTGGTAAAACCATTTGCCCCTGGAATTTTAAAAAACATTTTATTAATTTATTCATATTACATTATAATTGTTAGCCCATCCCTTGTATCCTCCCATTCCTCCCTTCTTCCCGCTTTCCCCCTACTCCCCTCTCCTATGTCTGCGACTGAGGGGGACCTCCTCCCCCTGTATATACTCATAGGGTATCAAGTCTCTTCTTAGTAGCCTACTATGCTTCCTCTGAGTGCCAAAAGGCCTTCCCACCGAGTGCCCCTGGATTTTTATTTACTTACTTATTTATATATTTACTTATTTGTTGGTTGATTGGTTGGGAGACTTTTAATTACTATTTCTATCTTCATAGGAGTTATATGACTACTTAGATTGTTAACCTTATCTTGAGTTAACTCTGGTTAATGGAATCTTTCAAGAAATCCATTCATTTCATTTATAGTTTTCAGTGTTGTTGAGTACAATGTTTTGAAGTAAGACCTAATGATTCTTTAGATTTCCTCAGTATCTTTTGATCTTCTGATTTTTCAAATTTGGATACTGTCTCTCTGCCTTAAGTTAGTTTGGCTATACATTTGTCTATTATGTTGATTTTTCTCAAAGAACCCGCTTTTAGTTTCATTGGTTTTTTGTATTTTTCTCTTTGTTTCTAATTTATTGATTTTTTTTTTTTTTTTTTTTTTTTAGCCATGAATTGGATTATTTCCTGACATCTACTCCTGTTTGGTGTGTTTGCCCAGGGGGACCTGGCTGGTAGTCCTGATGGCTGCCTGCCTTTGGGTTTCAGGTAGAGGTGGGGCCTGAGAAATGTTATGCATAGGGCACAGGAAAACCTTCACTGCTGTTGAGTTTGCTGGGAGGAACCTACATTATTATCTTAATGATAGGTTAAACAAACAGGCTGAGTACACAGTAGAATAGCAGTTGTAAGTCATAATTGACCTCAAGGTGTACTGTTATCTTTACTTTGGAGGCCCAGCAAAAGTTTCAGTCACTTAGAATATAAAAGAAATTTTCATAATTATGAATCACCACATATTTTGATTAAAATTTATACTTTCACACTGTACCTGTGAGTCAGATAGTTACAAATATCCAGTGGTAAGAAAAGCAACTGAATTTCTACTCTGTTAAATGAGTTAATATTTTTGGCTTACCTTATGTTATAAGATTTAGCATTATTTGACATTGCACACACACACACACACACACACACACACACACACACACACAGAAAGAGAGGGAGGAGCACAATCAATAAGTATCCTCCAGCCCTAGCCTTTCCTGTGTTCTGTGGCACTGGATATAGAGGGGTGAGCCAGCCTGCCAAGCCCAAATATTACAGTTGATCCAAACTCTCTTAAACATGCCCATTCACAGCATAATATTAACCTGAAAATATGTAAAAATATCAGTTAGCACCAAGCCCTTTTTATACAAATAAGTGAGCTGTGAGAAAACACATATAATTTAATGACTTCATTTCACTATAGAGCACAAAATCTATGATTTTCCCATCAATGTGTGCTATTGGAACACATGCCTAGGAGCCCTTATTTCTTGTAATCCCCCACCAAGCATTAAAATAAAACATGGCATTATATGCTGGTAGCTTGCACTGGAAATTCAGCTTATAGCTGAAATCTAGAAGTAAAATTAAAAATTAAATAGAAAACTTCCATTAAATACAGCTTTTGTGTCACTGTAAAGTCAGAAAAAGACCAGTTATTTGGAGATAGTGACCAAGTATTAATGATGAAAGATATATTAATTGACTTATTTTCATAATTTTATATATTATGTTTGTTTATATCCACATAGCATATGGATATATGTCTATTATATTATAATGCTACATGTCCACAGACATGGTAGAGAGAACTCACATCACTGTTGTCCATGTGCTTTGGTAGCAGCCTTCTTTGTAAACCTGAGAAATAAGTAGGGCAAAAGTATTTTCTATTAATGTTCCATACTGGAGCCTTATTTTATTGTTTCCATTCTTCATCTTATTATTGATTTTCCTGGTGCTCAGGATCGAACTCAGAGCCAGTTAAAAGTTCTAGGAAAGACCTATGGCTCTAGTTCTGTAATTATTTTTGAGATAATCTAATAAATATTATTTTTTAATTTATAATATGTGTGTAAAATATAAACAAAAATATTGTTTTAATTTTATCAAGATATCTTATTTAAATACAAGATGCATATTAGGTACACAGAATATATATCTATGACTCTATAAGGTATATTTTTCAATCTCTACCAATCAAGACAATGTAAAATTAATTCTGCTTCTATATAGGAACTGTAATAGTCACTAACTTTTTGCCTTTATTATAGCACTGTGCACCACATGCTGCTTGACTATTCTCACATTCTATGGAATTTTATTCTACCTCGAAAGAAAAAGAAAATACTAAAATTAGACTCTCTGCCTTTGTAACTCAAAATATTTGCATGGTATAGCTTAGAGAAATGATCCTGGCATTCCCTGTGCTTTCTGCTGCTGCAGAGGACTCAGGTTCAATTCCTAGCACCCACACAGCAGTACATAACCACCTGTGACTCCAGTTACAGGGCATCCCGTGCTCTCTTCTAGTCTCTGTGTGATCCTGTTTATAGGTAGTATACAAAAACAATCACACAGACACACACACACACACAAGTTTATAAATATATATATGTATGTATGTATGTTTACACTCAGAGATATATGTGTATACATTTACTATGTATGTATCTATGTATGCATATGGTGGCAGAGGTATCATAAATGTCTAATGCTAATATACCAAACTATATTTTTTCTGTGATGGTTAGATGAGTCATAGGATCCCTGAACTAAAACTAAAAAGCCATGCTACTAAAAGAAATTAAATAAGACACTGTGGCACTGGGTGGTGTGTGTGTGTGTGTGTGTGTGTGTGTGTGTGTGTGTGTGTGTGTGTGTGTGTGTGTGTGTAAAACCATTGACTAAAATGGCTATCAGAGCATTTCCATCTGAAAGCAGCATCATACTCGAAGGCCCAGCTACGTGATTTCAGTGCTGCAGTATTGAAGACCCGTTTCTTATCTGTAACATGGGGAATTGATAGATACTACTCCGCTGTGCATTATTAGAATGGTGGTCAAGAGTAATTGCACACTGCAGCACTTAACATATAGCCTGACATTTAATAAGTACCCCTCAATAATAATAGTAATAATACTTTGCTGTAAAATGTTCTCATTTAATATCTCAAAAGAATAATGTCCTACTCATCTCTGGGCCATGACCATAAAGAATTCTTGATTCAATGTGAGGCCAAAGATTGAATGTTATACTGTGGATTAACATGTTCACAAAGAGTTGATAGAAACAGAGTCTAGCCTGAAGAGCAGGCATGAAACATACTGTGACAAAGCGACTTCACAGTCTCAGTGGTGGTGAAAGCCACAGTGGTTCTCTTCAGGTTATTCAGGGAGAGCTTGTTATTGAATGTAATTAATTGCTTCAGAAATTTTTTAAAAAGTCACTGTTCATTTCTATTTAATTTGATTATTCATATACTATTGAGTGACATTAGAATGCAGACAGGCAGTTCACTGGGAGTTCAAGGCCAGCCTGGACTACAAAGCAAATCCAGGCCATCCAAGGCTACAGAGAGAAACCCTGTCTCTAATCCCTCAAATTTATTATATTTCATCATAAATTTCTAGTTCTAAAACAATTTTACTAATCATTTGAGAATGCCGTACAATATGCTTTCAACATATTAACACTCCTCAACTCCCTCCATTTCTACTCTCTCAACATTCCCCTCTACTCTCTCCCTTCCCATGAAGCATGGAGGTATTTCTTTTTCCTTCTTTCTCCACCAAGTTCAGTTTGTGTTGTCCAGCTCTTCTTGAGATTGCAGCCTGCTGAAGCATGTGCTTAGCCTACCAGCAGTCACATCACTAAAAACAAAAACAAAATAATTTTCCTCTCCCAGCAGTAAGCCAATGGAATAGCTCTTCAGCTAATGGCGGGCTTGCATGTATCCCTTTGCTCTTTATGCTGAGATCTTGTCTGGCTGTAGCATTCATTGGTCTTGTGCACACTGTCACATTGTTGTGAGTTTGTATGTACATCAGCTGTTTTGTCTGGAAATTGTAGTTTATTTAAAGTTATATTCTGCCTTTGAATTTTTAAATTGTTTTTCCTCTCTTCTGCAAAGATCCTCTGGGAGAAGGGATTAAATTTTAATAATGAATATGGAAAATTATAACATTTCAGATGATTTTCACAAAATTATTATTCATTCAATAATGATCAAATATGTGAATCTCAAATAATTAATCACAAAACAAACTCAAAACACTAAAGACATATATTTGAAATTCGATTGTTTAAAAACCACTCTGATGTTTATTCTAGTGTTTGCTTTACTTAATGGGTAAACGACTATGAAACAAATAAAATGTCTAGATATTTAGGTGTAAGTTGAACATCTCTTTCATCCTGGGATTGAGTCTTGGCACTCATGAACAGCTGAGAAATTTTTCATATTGCAATACAAAGCTCTAACTGCTGGAAATTCCTTCAGGAATTGCATGAAAACCAGGATGGCAGCGCCCTGTGTGTACAGTGTCTTGGAAGCAGAACATCGTGGGTATGAAATCAACTGAAGGGAAGGAGTTAGGGAAGATGAGAACCAGTTCCCACTTCTCATCATGGCTGGATGACCCTGGGTTTCAGAATCACAAGCTTCCAGTACCCTGCACTCCTCCGAATACTTGAGCAGACACCGCAGCCTCCCTGGGGGAAGTGAGGATCAGCTCAGGGTAACCAAGTCCAGAAAGCTGAGTGAGGTACTGGCCACAAACCACATTAACTGCTGTCTGGATAAGGCGTGTGGGACACTTTAGCATCTGTGTGCTTGGATTTCTCTCCACCAGTCCAATGCTTACCAGTCTGGCACATCTGGGACACAGAGAGCAAACAGGCAGAACTGAGTTGGGCACTGGCAACAACCTACAGTAGCTCCTTTCTGGATGAGGCCCATGGGACAAGTAAGCTGCTGAGGGCTTAGATGTCCTTCTGCTCACCCACTATTTACCAGCCTGGCCCATCTGGATCACAGAAAGTAAACCAACAAAAGTGTCTTCAGCCACAACACACATTATCCACCATACCAAAGAGACTTGAGGGGCTCACAAGAAGCTCTCAGCTTGAAGCTCTCTCAGCCTGCTCCTCTGCTGCCTGACCCAAGTGGGTCTCAGACAGGGATCCAAGAAGAGCTGAGCTGGGGGCAGGCTGCAACACCCATTGCCCACCATCCTGAGAAGGCATCAGAAAAGCTCTAACAAACAGCCTTCAGCATAGAGCTCTCTCTGATGGCTCCTTACCTCTCTGGCCCATGTGAGACAGCAACCCCATTGGAGGAATCTCCAGGCTTGCTAACACCAGGGACAAGAAGATGGCTAGAGGAAAGTACAAGAAGACAACCAACAAACTCAGAGTTATATGACACTACTGGAAACCAGTGATCCTACAAAAGCAAGTCCTGCAGATATGAACACCCACAAGGTACAAGAAGATTTTAAGTCTGAGGTGATAAAAATGATAGAAGCCTTGAAATAGAAAATAAATCACTCAAAGAAATATAGGAAAATACACTCCAATAGATGAAGGAATTGGATAACTCTTACAAAGAATTACAGGAAAATTCAATCAAAAGGGAGAAAGAAACAAATAAAACCATTCAAGACCTAAAAAGGGAATGAGTAGCACCAAAGAAAAGGCAATATGAGGTGATGCTGGAATTATAAAATCTAGGGAAGAAAACAGGAATTGCAGACACAAGCAATACCAACAGAATACAAGAGATGGAATGGAAAATCTAAAGTCTGGAAAATACAGATGAAGTTATTGGTACATCAGTGAAAGAAAATGTAAAAACCAAACAGTTCCTAACACAAAGCGTTCAAGAAATCTGGGACACTATATAAAATATTAAAAATAAGGATAATAGGAATAGAAGAAGAAAACTCCAAGTTCCATGGCCCAGAAAATATTTTTAACAAAATCATAAAAGAAACTTCTCCAATATAAAGAAGGAAATGCCCATAAACATACAAGAAGCCTAAAAAACTCTACATAGATTGGGACTGAGAAGAAAATCCCCTGCCATATAATAATAAAAATATTAAATGTATAGAACAAAGAAAGAATATTAAAAGCTGCAAGAGGAAAAGGCCAAGTGACATATAAAGGCAAATTTATCAGAATTATACCTGACATCTCAACAGAGACTATGAAAACAAGAAGTTTCTGGACAAATGTCATTCATACACTAAGACACTAGAGATGCCAACACAGACTACTAAACCCAGTAAAACTTTCAATCACTCTGGATAGAGAACACAAGATTTTCCATGACAAACCTAAGTTTAATCAGTATCTAGTCACAATTCCAGCCCTACAGAATATACTAGAAGGAAAACTCCAAACCAAGGAAGCTAAGTACACACAGAAAATATAGGAAATAAATAATCTTACATCCACAAAATTAAAAGAAAGGAAGCACACACATACATACACACTCCACCAACACCAACACCAACATCCAAGGAACAGGAACTAGGTACCACTAATCATTAACATTTTTCAACATCAGTGGACTCAACTTCCCAATAAAAAGACACAAACTAACAGAATAGATGTGAAAACAGGACACACCATTCTACTGCATGCAAGAAACACACCTCAGCAATAAAGATAGACATTACCTCAGAGTAAAGGGTTGGAAAAAAGTATTCTAAGCAAATGGACTGAAGAAAGCAAGCTGAAGTAGCCATATTAGTATCTACTAAAATATGCTTGCAACGAAAACTAATCAAAAGAGATGGGGAAGGACACTGCTCAAAGCAAAGATATACCAAGAAGGCATCTCAATCCTGAATATATCTTTCTTAAATGCAGGAGCACCAAATTCACCAAAGAACACTACTAAAGATTAAATCAAACATCAAACCCCACACATTAATAGTGGGAGACTTTAATACCCCGTTCACAGCAATAGATAGATCATCAGGACAGAAACTAAATGGAGAAATAATAAAACTAATAATAAACATCACGAATCAAATGGGTCTAACAGACATCTACAGAACATTTTACCCAAACACAAAAGAATATACCTTCTTCTCAGAAATTTAAAGAACCTTCTCTAATATTGACCATATACTTCACCACAAAGGAAACATCAACAAACAAAAGAAGATTGGGATAGATCCCTGCGTCTTAGCAGACCACCATGGATTAAAGCTGGAACTCAACAAAAGCAGAAACAACAGGACTACAAACTCATAGAAACTGAACAACTCTCTACTCAATGACTTCTGGGTAAAGGACAAAATAAAAAATAAATTAATGACTTCATATAACTCATTGAAAATGAAGGCACAGCATACTAAAACTTATGGGACATGATGAAAGCAGTGCTAAGATGAAAGTTTATAGCTCTAAACTCATTCATAAAGAAATTGGAAAGATCTCATACTAGCAAATTAACAGCACACATGAAAGCTCTAGAACAAAAAGAAGCATACACACACATAGAGGAATAGATGGCTAGAAATCATCAAACCCAGAGCTAAAATCAATAAAATAGAAACAAAGAGAACAATACAAGGAATCAATGAAGCCAGGAACTGGGTTTTTTTGAGAAAAATCAGTAAGATAGACAAACTCTTAGCCAAACTAACTGAAAGGCAGAGGGAGAGTACTCTAATCAACAGAATCAGAAATGAAAAGGGAGACATAACTACAGACACTGAGGCAATCCAAAGGATTAATACGTTTTACTTCAAAAGCCTATGTGACACAACATTTGAAAATCTAAATGAAATGAACAATTTTCTTCATAGCTACCAATTACCAAAATTCAGTCAAGAACAGGTAAACAAATTAAATAGTCCTGTGTCTTTTAAGGCAATAGAAGCAGTCATCAAAAGTCTACCAACAATAAAAGTCCAGGGCTGGATAGATGCGGCACAGAATTCTATCAGATCTTCAAAGAAGACCTAATACCAATTCTCTCCAAACAATTCCTCAAATTAGAAACAGAAGGAACATTACCAAACTCATTCTATGAGGCCACAATCATCTTGATACCTAAAACTCACAAATCACCAACAATGAGAGAGAACTTCAGACCAATTTCCTTTAAGAAAATTGATGAAAAAAATACTCAATAAAAGCCTTGCAAACTGAATCCAAGAACATATCAAAAATATTTAGCATGACCAAGAAGGCTTAATCCCAGGCATGCAAAGGTGCTTCAATATACAGAAATCCAAAAATGTAACCCATAATATAAACAAAGAGAAAGTAAAAAACACATGATCATCTCCTTAGATGCTGAAAAAGCACTTGACAAAATCTAACACCCATTCATGTTAAAAAGTCTTAGAGAGATCAGGGATAGAAGGTACATACATGAACAAATAGCCAACATCAAACTAAATGGAGAGAAACTTATATCAATTCAATAGAAATTAGGGACATGACAATAATGTCCACTCTATCCATTTCTCTTCAATATAATACTTGAAGTCCTAGCTAGAGCAAAAAGACTACTAAAGGAGATCAAAGGATACAAATTGGAAAAGGAGATGTCTAATTATCACAATTGGCAGATGATATGATAGTATATATAAGCAACCTCAAGAACTACCAAGGAATGGTTATAGCTGATAAACACTTTCAACCAAGTGGCTGGATACAAAATCAATTTTAAAAATCAGTAGCTCTCCTTTATACAAAAAACAATTGGTGTAATGCTATCCAAGCAAGTGAAAGACCAGTATGAAAAAAACTTCAAGTCTGAAGAAAGAAATTGAAGAAGATCTCAGAAGATAGAAAGGTCTCCCATGCTCATGAATCAGAAGGATTAACATAGTAAAAATGGTCATCTTACCAAAAGCACTCTACAGACTCATCGCAATTCCCATCAAAATGCCAACATAGTTCTTTCCAGATATTTAAAGAACAATTCTCAATTTCATTGGGTAAAAAGAAAAAAAAAACTGAATAGCTAAGTCTATCTTGTACAACAAAAGATCTTCTGGAGGTATCTCCATGCCTGATCTCAAACTGTACTATAGAGCAACAGTAATAAAACTGGCATAGTACTGGTATAGAAACAGACAGGTGGATCAACGGGTTTGAATCAAAGACCATGATATAAACGCACATACCTATGGACACTTGATTTTCAAAAAAAGAAGATAAAATGAGACAATGGAAAAAAAGATAGCATTTTCAACAAACGGTGCTAGTTTAACTGGATGGCTACTTATAGAAAAATAAAAATAGACTCTTATCACCCTACACAAAGCTAAACTTCCAGTGCATTAAAGATCTCAACATAAACCCAGGCACTCTAAATCTACTAGAAGAAAAATTGGGGAAGAGCCTTGAGCTTATTGGCACAGGAAACAACTTCCTGAACAGAATGCTAATAGCTCAGGATCTAAGATCAACAATTAATAAATGGGACCTTATGAAAATGAAAAGCTTTTGTAAAGCAAAGGAGACTATCAATAGGACAAAATGGCAGCATTCTGAATGGGAAAGAATCTGCTCCAACCCCACATCTCACTGAGGGCTAATATCCAAAATTTATAAAGAACTAAAAAAATAAACACCACTAAATAAAATAATCCAATTAAAAATAGAGTACAGAACTAAAGAGAGAATTTTCCACAGAGGAATATCAAATGGATGAGAAACTCTTAAAGAAATGCTCAGTGTCCCTAGTCATCAGGGAAATGCAAATCAAAATGACTCTGAAATTCATTCTCACACGTGTAAGAATGGCTAACGTCAAAAACTCAAGTGATAGCACATGATGGCGAGGATGTAAGGAAAGGGGAACACTCCTCCATTGCTGGTGGGAGTGAAAATTTATACAAGCACTTTGGAAATCAATCTGGAGCTTTCAGAAAATTATGACTAATTCTATCTCAAGACCCAGCCATACCACTCCTGGGCATATACTGCACAGATGCTCTACCACACAACAAGGACATTTGGTCAACTATGCTCATAGCAGATTTGTTTGTAAGAGCCAGAATGTGAAAACAACCTTGATGTTCCTCCACTGAAGAATGCATAAAAAAATATGTTTTATGTTAAAACAATGGAATACTACTCAGCTATTAAAAACAAAGAAATCTTGAAATTTGCAGGGAAATGGATCTAACTATCAAAAGATCACACTGAGCGAGGTATCCCAGACCCAGAAAGACATGCACGATATATACTCACTCATAAGTGTATATTAGCCACATAATAAGGATAAACACACTGCAATACTGAGACTGATGCACCAAACAAGGGCCAGGTATGATATAGACCTAGACCCTCTGTTCAGATGTAGTAGATATGCAGCACAGTTTCCTTTTGGGCTCCACAATATGGGGAGTAGGGCCTACTTCCGACATGGACTCCCCCCCCCCCATTTATCACTCCCATCCCCCAGCAGAGCAGCCTTGCCAGGCAACAGAGGAAGAGGATATAGGTAGTACAGATGAGACTTGGTAGGCTGAGGACAGATGTCGGGGGAGGCAAACTCCCCTTTCTGAGGACTAGGGGAAGGATGGAAGGTGGGATTGGAAGGGATAAGGGAGGGGCTACAATCAGGATGTAAAGTCAGCAAATTAAAAATTAAGAACCAATTAGAGTATTGCTGTTGTTTTTAGGCCCCATGACTGGTATGTTGGCAATGATAATTTGCCCAATATATTTTTAGTCTTACTTGACTTATTGAAGCTATAAACTCAGAATAGGTGGATGTCTATAGATATCTGTCTTCTAATTCTTCAAAGGATGCATTCATCAATATCACAAAGTTGTTTTATTCTTTTTATTCACTAGAAGTTATGAGATGTTCTTGCTAACTTTTTTTGAACATTTATTTTATTATAATTTATTCAGATTATACTCTGATTGTTATCCCCTCACTTGTAGCTTTCTATTGCCACTCTCCCTCCCTCTTCTGCTGTATTCCCCTACCCTAGACCTCTGACAGAACGGGACTACCTCATTCACCATATAACTACAACCTGGATAGCCTGCTCCCCTTTCTCTGTGTGCCAGCAGGGCCTCTCCACAAAGAGAAAGTGATCAAATTTGGGTCACCAGAGTTCACTTCCGGGGCAGTCTCCACTCTCTCCCACAACCATAGAGAATGAGCTGTCCATTGACTAACTCTGAACAGGGACTCTAGGTCCAAATCTAATGACTTTGCTGGTCTCCTTGTGGGACTCCTGAAGCCTCTGGGTCTTTATATCCCCTCATTTTTCCATATCACTTTCAGTGTTTAGCCTAGAGTCCAGCAGTGAGTCCCAGTACATGTCCCAATCTACCACTGGGTGGAGTCTCTCAGAGGACATCTATGTTGGGCTAATATCCACTTATAAGTGAATATATACCAGGCATATATTTCTGGGTCTTGGTTACCTCAGTCAGGTTGATCTTTTCTAGTTCGATCCATTTGCTTGCAAATTTCAAGATTTCCTTGTTTTTAATAGCTGAGTACTAGTCCATTACATAAACTTAACACAGTTTCTTCATCCATTTTTCAGTTGAGGGACATCTAGATTGTTTTAGGTTGTTTCTAGATTCTGGCTATTATGAATAGAGCTGATATGAACATAGTTGAGCAAATGTCCTGGTTGTATGGTAGAGCATCTATCAGGTATGTGCCCAACAAAATCCAAAGTAATATGACATCTCCAGAAGTCAGTTCTTACTAACTTTTAAGCTATTTGTTATGCTTTGAGGTGGGGAGGATCTTGGAGGAGTAGTGCTAGGACTCTAATCAGAATTTATTGTGATTCCAAGATGGCGGCTAGCAGTGTGCACCTTGCTTAGATGGCAGAGAAACCAAGGCAGAAAATTGGACTTATTTCATAAGCAGGACCACCAAGCTCCCCACCCCACTACAGCGGGAGAAACCATAGTGTGCCAGGAACAAACTAGGGACAATCTTGCGCAACCCCAAACATGGGAAAAAGCACGGACCCCCTGAGGAGCAGAGCATCTGCGGCGGCAGTGACAGCTGCAGCGAGAGCTAAAACACAGCTACAGCAATAGCGGTGATGGCTGTGGTGCCAACAACTCCAGCGGCGCTTGCTGAGGTAGGCCGCAGGAGACAAAAAACTCGCAGTGGTAATTGGCAGGGCAGGGATTGGCAAGCTCAGCAGCGGGATGTGGCAAGCAATAGGGGCTGCAAGGGACTGTGTGCAGTGACGGTGGGTGACAGAGAGTGGACCAGTGCCTTGTTTCAGTGGAGGGCAACAACCAGCAGGGAGAAAGGGGAAGTCAGACTGCTGAACAGATCAGTGCACCAAAGCAAAGTAGCCTGTTTACAGAGCAAAAGATTAACAAAACAAAAGTCACACAGCATTTAACATTCAAATCACTGATTCATTGTGTGGTAAAACCCTTAGAGAAGACAAGCAGCCAGAGGAGTCCTATAAAACCATGAAATCTAGGTGGCAGAACTCAAACAAATATATATACAGGAAGGCAGAGTCTGAGAACCCAGTATAGAAAACAACTCCCTATCAAAGGTACTCACACCTAAAACCACCAGCTTGGAAAGCCCATGCCTTCTAAGCAAATGCCTAAAGGAAAGAATAAGAGGTTTAATAACAAAAATCAAGACATTATGGCTCCACCAGAAAGCCCAGAAACCAACAGATAGCATGCTATGGCAGAGTCACAGGAAGATGACCTCAAAACCATGCTTATACAGCTATTTGAGAACTATAAAGAGAAAATGAATAGATCCTTCCAGGAATTCCAGGATAACACAAACAAATGAATAGAAGCCATCCAGGAGAAACAAGAAACCACAAGCAAACAGGTGAAGGATTTAAATAAAACAATTCAAGACATGAAAACAGAATTAGACAATATTAAAAAATCACAAATTGAGAAAAAAAAGCAAAATGGAACAATTAAAAAAGGTAGCAGGAATCCAACAGACAAGTATAACCAACAGAATCCAACAAATGGAAGAGAGAATCTCAGGTGCTGAAGATACAATAGAAGAAATGGATACATCTCTCAAAGAAAATCATAAAACAGAAAAGTTAGTGACTCAAAGCATCCAAGAAATCAAGGACACCATGAGAAGGCATAACTTCAGAATTAAAAGAGTTGATGAAAAGGAAGATGCAAAGTCCCAAGGTCCAGGGAATGTTTTCAAGAAAATTTTACAGGAAAACTTCCCCAATCTACAGAAAGAGATACCCTTGAACATACAAGAGGCTACAGAACACCAAATACGCTAGACCAGAAAAGAAATTCATCCCAGCACATAATAATCAAAACACTAAACCTGCAGAATAAAGAAAAGATACTAAAGGCTCCAAGAGAAAAAGGCAAAATAACATATAATGATAAACCCATCAGAATTACACCTGACTTTTCAACAGAGACTATGAAAGCCAGAAGAGCCTGGTCTGAGATTATGCAGACACTACGAGACCACAGATGCAAACCTAGACTACTATATTCAGCAAAACTTTCAATCAAGATAGATCTAGAAATCAAGATATTCCATGACAAAACCAAATTTAATCAGTATCTAAATACCAACTCCACTCTACAGAAAATAGTAGAAGAAAAACATCATCACAACGAGATCAGCCACACCCAAGAAAATGTAGCATACAGATAAGCATACATCAGCAAAACCAAAACAGACATGCCACACATAACCAACACTAACTTCATAATAAAAGAATCAAATAACCACTGGTCAATAATATCTGTCAACATCAATGGTCTCAACTCCCCCAGTAAAAAGGCACAGGCTAACAAAATGGATGCAAAAACAAAATCCTTCAATAGGTTGCATTCAAGAAACACATCTCATCAACAAAGATAGACATTACCTGAGAATAAAGGGCTGGAAAAATTTTTCAAGCAAATGGTCTCAGGAAGCAAGTAGGAGTAGCCATTTTAATATCTGACAAAATAGAATTTCAATTAAAATTAATCAAGAAAGATGAGAAGGACACTTTGTCCTAATCAAAGAAAAAATCCACCAAGAGGACATCATCATCCTAAATATCTATGCCCCAAATATTAGGGCACCTGCATTTGTAAAAGATATACTTTTAAAGTTTAAACCACTCATTGATTCCAACACAATAATAGTGGGAGACCTCAACACCCCACTATCACCAATAGATAGATCCTCAAGGAAGAAATTAAACAGAGAAATAATCTCGCTAACAGAGGTCATGAATCAAATGGACCTAACTGATATTCACAGAGCTTTTTAAGCAAATAGAAAAAAATATGCTTTCTTCTTTGCATCACATGAAACCTTTTCCAAAATAGACCATATAATTTGTCACAAAACAAGCCTCAATAAATACAAAAAAATTCAAATAATCCCTTGCATCCATTCAGACCACCATGCCCTAAAGCTGAGCATCAACAACATTAAAAATAACAAAAGGCCTACAAACACATGGAAACTGAACAATCTTCTACTTAATGACAACTAGATCAGGGATGAAATAAAGAAAGAAATCAAAGACTTCCTAGAGTTTAATGAAAATGAAGGCACTACATATCCAAACCTTTGGGACACAATGAAAGCAGTGCTAAGAGGAAAATTCATAGCACTAGGTGCCTTCACAAAGAAACTGGAAACATTGCATATAAGCAACTTAATGAAATACCTAAAAACTCTAGGCAAAAAAAAGAAGCAGACACACCCAAGGGGAGTAGACAGCTGGAAATAATCAAACTCAGGGCGGAAATCAATAAGATAGAAAGGAAGAAAACAATTCAAGTAATCAATGAAACCAAGAGCTGGTTCTTTGAGAAAAAAAAAAATAGACAAACCCTTAGCCAAACTCACTAAAAGGCAAAGGGAGAGTACACAAATTAACAAAATTAGAAATGAAAAGGGAGAAATAACAACAGATATCGAGGAAATCCAAAAAATCATTAGGTCTTACTTCAAAAGCCTATATGCCACAAAATATGAAAATCTAAAGGATATGGACAAATTCCTCGATAAATTTCCCTTTCAAAATTTGAATCAAGATCAGGCAAACAAATTAAACATTCCTATATACTCTAAGGAAATAAAAGCAGTCATCAAAAGTCTCCCAACCAAAAAGAGCCCTGGGCCAGATGGATTCAGGGCAGAATTCTATGAAACCTTCAAAGAAGAACTAATTCCAATACTCCTCAAGCTACTCCACAAAATAGAAACAGAAGGAACTCTTCCAAACTCATTCTATGAAGCCACAATCACCTTAATACCTAAGCCACACAAAGACCCAACAAAGAAAGACAATTTTAGATCAATCTCCTTTATGAACATAGACACAAAAATACTCAATAAAATTCTTGCAAACCTAATACGAGATCACATTAAAAATCTCATCCATCAGGACCAAGTAGGTTTCATACCAGGCATGCATGGGAGGTTCAATATAAGGAAATCCATCAATGTAATTAATCATATAAACAAACTGAAGAAAAAGAATCATATGATCATCTCTTTAGATGTGGAAAAAGCATTCGACAAAATCCAACACCCTTTCGTGTTAAAAGTCTTAGAGAGTTCAGGTATACAAGGTACATACCTAAACATAGTAAAGGCAGTCTACAGAAAACCTATAGCCAACATCAAGCTAAATGGCAAGAAACTTAAGTCAATTCCACTGAATTCAGGGACACGACAAGGCTGCCTCTCTCCATTGCTCTTTAATATAGTACTTGAAGTCCTGGCTAGAGCAATAAGACAGCTAAAGGAAATCAAGGGGATACATATAGGAAAGGAAGAAGTTAAAGTTTTCCTATTTGCAGATGATATGATAATATATGTCAGGGATCCCCAGAAGTCAACCAGAGAACTCCTACAGCTGATAAACAGCTTCAGCAGAGTGGCAGGATACAAAATTAACACAAAAAAGTTAGTAGCTCTCCTGTATACAGATGACAAAAAGGCAGAGAAAGAAATTAGAGAAACCACTCCCTTCACAATAGCTTCAAACAATATAAAATATCTGTGTGTAAATCTAACCAAGCGAATGAAAGACCTATATGAACACAACTTCAAGTCTCTACAGAAAGAAATTGAAGAGGATATCAGAAAATGGAAAGATCTCCCATGCTCATGGATTGGGAGAGTCAACATAGTAAAAATGGTCATCCTGCCAAAAGCAATCTACAGATTTAATGCAATCCCTATCAAAATACCAATAAAATATTTTACAGAGCTGGAAAGATCAACCCTCAACTTCATATGGAAAAACAAAAAACCTAGGATAGCTAAATCAATCCTATACAATAAAAGATGTACTGGAGGAATCTCCATCCCTAATCTCAAGCTGTACTATAGAGCAACAGTAATAAAAACAGCATAGTACTGCTATAGAAATAGGCTAATTGACCAATGTAATGGAACTGAGGACCCAGATATACATCCACACATATATGGCCATTTGATTTTTGACAAAGAAGCCAAAATGATACAATGGAAAAAAGAAAGCATTTTCAACAAATGGTGCTGGTCCAACTGGATGTTTACATGTAAAAAAAATGCATATTTATCACCCTGTATGGAACTAAAGTCCAAGTGGATTAAAGACCTCAACATAAAACCAGACACACTAAATCTGTTAGAAGAAAAAGTGGGTAAGACCCTAGAACTCATTGGCATAGGAGACAAATTCCTGAAGAGAACACCAACAGCTCAGGCTCTCAGATCAACAATTAATAAATGGGACCTTATGAAGCTGAGAAGCTTCTGCAAGGCAGAAGACACTGTGAGCAGAAGAAAGCAACAACCCACAGATTGGAAAAAAAGTTTACCAACCCTACATCTGACAAAGGGCTGATATCTAATAAAGAACTCAAGAAATTAAACACTACCAAACCAAACAACCCAATTAAAAAATGGGGTTCATAACTAAACAGAGAGTTCTCAAAAAGAGGAATATCAAATGGCTGAGAAACACTTAAAGAAATGCTCAACATCCCTACTCACCAGGGAAATACAAATCAAAATGACCTTGAGATTCCATCTTACACCTATCAGATTAGTGAAGATCAGTAACTCGAATGACAACACATGCTGGAGAGGACGTGGTGAAAAGAGAACACTTCTCCACTGCTGGTGGGAGTGCAAACTTGTTCAACCACTCTGGAAAGAAATATGGCGCTTTCTTAGAAAGTTGGGAATAGCTCTACCTCAAGACCCAGCTATACCACTCCTGGGCATATACCCGAAATATGTCCCACCATGCAACAAAGACATTTGTGAAACTATGTTCATAGCAGCCTTATTTGTAATAGCCAGAACCTGGAAACAATTGAGATGTCCTTCAATTGAAGAATGGATTAAAAAAAAACTGTGGTACATCTACACAGTGGAATACTATTCAGCTATTAGGAAGAAGGAAATCTTGAGTTTTGCTGGCAAATGGATGGAATTAGAAATGATCATCCTAAACGAGACAACCCAGACCCGAAAAGACACACAGGGTATATACTCACTCATATGTGGATTTTAAACCAACATAAACATGGTAGGAGACACTCCACCCAGCAGGACATAGGGACCTTTACAGAGACTTAAAGCTGGACACTGGACAGAGTCTCGAGTGTGTAGGGTGGCCCATTCAGGCCACAGTGGAAGACATCATATATAGTACAGGGGATACTAGATAAACTAAGATCAGATGGTGAAGGAGGAGAGCTCCCCTATATAAGGACTAGGGGAGAGAAGGAAAGGGATGGAGAGAGGGGATGGGATCAGGGATAGATGAGGGAGGGGGTAGGATCAGGAGGGGAAGAGAGAGGGGTCAACAATTGAGATGTAAAGAACTCAAAATACAGAGCAAGCAGGTAATTTATATTCCTAATCTCATTACATGGGAATAGTTCTGAGCCTGGCAGAGATATAAATGTATAGGCATAGAGAGGTCTCATGTGGACTACAGATTCTCTGTGACTTACTATTAGAGGCCATTACTAGTAAGGCAAGAAGGAAGATTTGTAAATGCCTTACGTCGACCCATACAATGACTAGAAAACTAGCTTTAATTGTTCTGGACATCCCGCACACCTCATACAAGTATAATGTTAGAACTGTATAATACTTGTGAGAGATTGTGTTTTCAGAACAAAATAACCAGCTGGATCAGACCTGATAGAAATCATTCCCCTCAGCACAATTGACACTGATATCCTGCAACCTCCTAGTTCCAGCCCTGGATGATTCTGTTCCTTTTACTCATCAGAGTTGTACAGCTTCCTAAACAACATTGTAGAAAACTTCTGATCCAATTTGGACCATCATTGCAATCTCCTACTACACTTGGAATCTCTCAACATTTAGAAACTGAACCACAAATGCAATCACTAGATTGCTTAACCATTCTTTCCAATTTTGGGGGCCCACTCCAAAGTATTATGTGCTCCAATTGAACCTGAAGAAACCACAAGAGAACGATGCCCCATTCCCTCAAAGGGGGGGAGGGTTGTATAAGTTGCTGTATGCTTGCCTGATCTACAAATGCTTATTCTCATCGGGAGGTGGTCATAAGTCATTATTGGTCTTATACAGAGAAAAAATCAGGGGAAACACAGGAACATCTCTCTTTGCCTTTATCTTGCAAATATAAGCAAGGAGATGTGAGCTGAAAAGAAAGAAAGGGAAATTTTGTAACATAGAGGGAGGATAGAACAAAAGCTAGATGATTGGACCTTCTCCTTAACTCAAGGCCTTAATTGCTACTTATAATGAAGGTTATGTCTAAGTCATTGCTATAGAATTTAATATATTGATACAAAACATGAGCATGTCAAATAACTGGCAGATTTTAACACAAGAATATGTGTGCTAAGTCTAACAGACAGATATGACTCTATCGATATATGAGGAAAAATAGTTGAATAAGGTCTTCAAAAGCCTCAGAGACACACAGAATATGGCATTTAAAGTTGTTCTCAAAATCCTAAATTTCTTCGACAACAAGACAAGTTAACTCCTGACAACACCCAGCCAACCTCAAAGAGGATGATGAGCATCGAAGAGCCTCCTTATGGACATGGCTTCAAAGGTGGCAAAATAACCCCTGGGCAAAATGTCCTCATTCCACCACTAACAGAATCTGCCTAAAATGGGCAACTTAGATGCAGGCAGAGTTGATGGCTGTACTCTGCCAAGTCAGGGTAAGCAAGTCCTCAATAGTTCCTGCCCTGCGAACAAATCTGGCAGAAAAATCAGGCCAGAAAGCTGAAGATGAGGCTCCAATGTTATAAAGTGTATTGGGTGACTGGTCAGGCAGTAAACTGTCTTAAGTCAATTTGTACATTTTGGAAACTGCTAACCCACACTGCTGATTCACTCAGGAATTTAAGTTTTATTCCTTCTCAAGTCTCTGAGGGGCATTGAAGACAAGATAATATAGTTCTATAACCAAGTTTAGCTGGTTAGGGGACAAGATCGTTTTAGGTCAAGATAAAGAAGTTAAGCTATTAGAGTTGAGATAAGATAGATACTGAATCTCATTTGGAAATCTAGACCCAACAAGACAGGAAAAACACTTACTTCAAATGAGAGAAATGCAGATGTCACATAGTTCTCCCTGTTGTATGTAGTTTGCTTTATACATGTATAATAAAATAAAAGTATAAAAAATTTATTTTAAAAAATCTATTTTCAATAAAAGAAAAATACAAAATAAATACAAAATAGATTCTTGATTAGAAAAAAATATTTTTTTTTTAAATTTTTTTTTGAGTTTTTTTTATTAATTTATTCTTGTTACATCTCAATGTTTATCCCATCCCTTGTATCCTCCCATTCCTCCCCCCCCATTTTCCCATTATTCCCCTCCCCTATGACTGATCCTGAGGGGGATTACGTCCCCTTATATAGAGGAAGGACAGCAAGTAGCCAAGAAGAGACTTGATACCCTATGAAAAATATTTTTTTAAAAAAATTCAGTTTCTTTTGGAACTTTCTACGGTAATCTAAATAAAAATAAAATAATACAGCCTTGATTTATATCAAATCCATTAAAATTTATCATCACAGATTAATTTAGAATTACAAATGTATTGAAATAAATAGGAATGTTACTTAATTTTCCATGCATTACATTAGATATGGTATTGCCTTTTAAACAAATATTCTTGCTGTGTGTTCAGGGGAAAAAAGGAAACTTTTGTTTGAATAAATCATTAGCGTTCTGAAAATATGAACTGAGCAAAACCCACCAAAATGACTAATTCCATGGTTACTATACAATTAAATCATAGGTATCTTAATTTGTCATTTACCAACTAGTTATTCTTCACAGGAGTGAAAACATAAGGTCTAAACAATTTGTTGGTTCTCCTTACTGTTATTTAAACAGTGTTTTTGTTAGTTTCAACACTGTTTTTGTTGACAAATTTATTTCCAATGCATGTTTCATTTGAAATTCATAAATAATCTTTGGGTTTCCCTTTATATAACTTACTGCAATCTTTTTTGTTTATGTGTATAGAACTTTAGATTTGACCAAAGAGACATCCACTAAGTAGAAATATATTTGGCTAAAATATATTTCTTGTGATAGTTATGTCTGACAAAAATTCTTCAAGAATCTGTTGGATCAATCGGTGTGGTTATAGAAATATACTAGTAATTCCCCAAGGAAATTATGCAGTGATATGCATATTTCAGTTTTTATTATGCCTGGCATGGTGGCAGATAACTGTAATTCCAACACTCAGGCAGGCAGAGGCAGGAGGATCTCTGTGAGTGTGAGTCCAGCCCTATAAACAAAGCTACACATAGAAACTTTGTCACAAACAAACAAACAACAAATAGATATAGATATAGATAGATGTTAGGTAGGTAGGTAGGGAGGTAGATAGATAGATAGATAGATAGATAGATAGATAGATAGATAGATTGATAGCAATTACTGAAAACAAAGTATCCAAAGTATGTACATTTCTCATTCTGTTAAACTTAAATATTTGAAAGACACTAGAGCTCTTAGATCTTATATATTGGACATATGTCTAAAAATTCAATATTACCACTGGTAATTATTATGCCTAGGTGCTACACTTTGTATCAAATCATTTGGACACTTCACAGTACATAAACATCCCACATTAGGGGCTTTTCAGAAGTGATTATGGGTCTGGGCCAGAGGGCTCAGTCACAATTGGGTTTTGATGGCCTGGGCCTACACTGTACTTAGAGAGAACTGAGTTCAGAGAGTGGTTCTCTGACCATCACATGTTTACTGTGGTAACTGTGAATGCATATTGATACACAGATTTTTATTTATTTAAAAAAGCCCATGAGGTAAAATCCAAACCACCCCTAGCAAACAAACAAACATGGATTCTTAACCCTACACAAAGAATTCCACACAACTACAGAATTCTGAAAATGGGAGAAATAATCTTCTCCAGGGAAGAAGATATCAATTGGTTATTCAAATCCCGTTTTTCAGCTCTAAAAAAACCTATATTTAAGTAACATTATACCAACTGAGCGGATTATATAGATAAACTTTGGAATGTGTATATGCATGTGTGTATATACAGACTTATATATGTGGAACAGCAATTAAGAAAAAATTGACTTGAATTTGAAATAGAGCAAGAAGGAGTATACGGGGGTTGTTGGGTAGAGAAGGAAGTGAGAAATGATGTTATTAGATTATACTCTCAAAATAAAAAGGATAATTAAATTACTATTAAAGCGGAATAACTTATGATGGTGATGGAAAAAATGAAAGTGTTAGTTCCTTTATCAAGGACATTCAGAGAGACCTTACATGCCTTCTTCGTTATAAGGTGACAGTAAGAAGAAAATAAGCTATGAAGAAGGAAGCCAGCTCTACCAGTAAACAGATATTTCACAGCCTTGATCTTGGCCTTCCCAGTCTCCAGATAATGAAGACCTAAACTTGTTTAGAAATCAGCATATGATCATTTGCAATAATAACCAGATGATCTGAGCCTTTATCCAGCTCAGTTTCTTCTTTTTCTAGTAAAGAAACTAGTGAAACAAAGTCCTTTTCAGTTTTTAATATGTTATTGGAAGATGATTGGTTTCCTGTCCCCCTGGATTCAGGGGGGCTGGTGAGGCCTTGACATCCTTGCCTTTTTTTCCTATTGTGTTGCAAAACAAAACAAAACAAAAACACTCTAATTTCATATTTGCCTAAGTTTTTCTAAATCAGTGGTTCTCAATCTGTGGACCATGACCTCTTTGGGGCTTGAATGACCCTTTCACGGGGATTGCCTTAGGACATTGGAAAATACAGATATTTACGGTACAATTGAGAAAAGTAGCCAAATTGTAGTATGAAAATAATTTTTGGATGGAGGTCACCACAATATCAGGAACTTTTTTCACAGAATTAGGAAGTTTAGGAACCACTGTTCTAGACTGAAAGCATTTACACATATTTTCTATCTTTATATAAACAACAGATTGTTACAAAGCAGCAGCCTTTGTATTCATTTGTAGATAAGAACAATAAAGAATAAAACACCGAGTAGCACATGCTGCTCATTCCATTGTGCAACAACGGAAAAACTAGGCCCTTGCCCACTGAGTCTTTGTTCAATGAACTTTTACTTTATTTGAACATCTCACTATCATGTTTTTTTTCTAACAATTGAATAAGTCAAAGAGTTATCTTTTATACCCACGTTAAAACCCAGTTGTCCATTGTTATTATATGTCATTATCTAATATGCCTTTTACTTTAATTGCTAATTATTCAAAATGTTGTTTTTTAGGTATTTTAAGTTTAGTATGTGTATGGCTGAAGCATTGAATAAATGGAACATTTTGCATCACTTGTCTTCTCCACCATTTTAAGAGTAAATACAATAACAGTTTGAAGTTGAATTTTACTTTCTATGTCCTAACTATCTTTATCTCATAAGAACTGTGTAAAATTATTAGGTCAAACTTGAGAGATAAAGGCCTATGGTAGGAAACTAGTCCATGTGCAAATAGTTTAGGATTTGAGATAGTTTTCTAGCTCTTCCAATTGTCAGAGGCATCCAGTGTTCTTGACAGAGTATATCTTGTGATAATTAAGCAGCAGCAGTACTGTTGTTTATTTTGTTTTCAGTTCTGTTCCATGCAAGATACATTGCACTTCTTTGAGGCTTTCTAATTTCACTAGACATTGTGTAAGCAAGCCATCAGAATTCTTTAAGATAAGAATCTAAATCATAGTTCCAAGGTAGCAGACAAACAATGTTTGCTGGGAAATGAGTGCTCAGAGAAGGAAGAGAAATTTCATATTTCAAGGCACTCATACTGTCTTCTGCATCTCCTGATTTAGCACTCACCTGGCTACAGCAGCCAAATGATCTTGGAAAGATCCTGACACCTGTCACTGTCACAGTCATCTCAAATTAGTACAAGGAAAGAACACACTCACCAAGAAACAAACAAAAAGAACATTCAAGCAAAGGAGGAAAGCACATCCTGGCTATGTCTGTATTCTTAAACAGATCAGACATTTCTGAGTGAGCTTGTGTGTGATAGGGGGACAGGATCTGAACATGAGACACTTTCCTATGAGGCAGGCTATGGGAAACAGAACCAATTTTTGCTCATAAGGGGACTGAGATACATAAATAAAATGGTGAAAAGGTAACTTGTGGGAACTGAGGTTTATTGTGAAACACATTACTAATAAATCCACAATGTGTTGCCAAGCAGCCTTCAGAGAGAAAAGGCATTTTTGAACTGTTTTTGGATGTTTGAAAGTGATTTCTGTTGAAATGTATGTCGTAATAATACTAACCATATATTTAATATGAGCACATTGTTGTTTAAATCAAGACAAGTGACTCAAAGACCTGGTAATTCTTTGCTGTAGATATGAGTGAAAAGGACACCCTGTATAATCAACCAAGCATGTTGCAATAACAGGGACACACCTCTATCAGCACCGTGTGTGTGTGTGTGTGTGTGTGTGTGTGTGTGTGTGTGTGTGTGTGTGTGTGTGTGTGTGTTTGTCTATAAACATGTGCATGTGAGTCCATATTTTTATACAAGTGAAGTACAGGCCAGTGGTCAAATTTATGTGTCTTCTGCTATTGTGTTCCAACTTATTATTTTTAACAATTTGCCATTAACTTAGAATTCATTGATTTGACAAGGCTGGTTGGACAATGACTTTTATAAATCTGTATGTTTCATGAACCAGAAACATACTTGCATAAGCAGATTTTTTCAGTGTTGTGTGACAATCCAGTCCATATCATGATATTTGCCTAGAATATTGTATAAAGGCATGAGATTTTTATTTTGATGGTTTTAAAGTTACAGAGAAATATTTTGTTAAGGAATATTGAACATTTGAACAAATAAAAAGTATTTTAATTTAGAAACATTATTTTCTTGCTCAGAATACCTTAGACTTGATCATTGGAAAAGTACATATTTTCTTGTCCCTTTATAGGACTGATTGATCCATCTTTTTTTCTTTTTTTTTTTTTCTTAATTTTTTATTTATTTATTCTTGTTACATCTCAATGGTTATCTCACCCCTTGTATCCTCCCATTCTTCCCTCCCTCCCATTTTCCCCTTATTCCCCTCCCCTATCACTGTTCCTGAGGGAAATTTCCTCCCTCTTTATATGCTCATAGGGTATCAAGTCTCTTCTTGGTAACTTGCTGTCCTTCCACTGAGTGCCACTAGGTCTCGCCCTCCAGGGGATATGGCCAAATGTGAGGCACCAGAGTACGGGTGAAAGTCATACCCCACTCTCCACTCAACTGTGGAGAATGTTCTGACCATTGGCTAGATCTGGGTAGGGGTTTAAAGTTTACCCCTGTATTGTCCTTGGCTGGTGCCTGAGTTTGAGCAGAAACCCTGAGCCCAGATCTGCCTATCATAATGTTCTACTTGGAGGTTTCTAGGACCCTCTGGATCCTTCTATTTTCCCATTCTCCCAGGCTTCTCTCACCTATAGTCCCAATAGGATGTCCTCCCCTCTGTCCCAGTTTCCTGGTAAGTGAACACTTTCATGGGACACGCCCCTTGGGCTAGTATGCAGATATAAGTGATTATATACCATTTGAGTCTTTCTGCTTCTGGGTTAACTCACTCATTATGATCATTTCTAGTTCAATCCATTTGTCCACAAATTTTGGGAATTCCTTGTTTTTAAAAGCTGAGTAGATTTCCATAGTGTATATGTACCACAGTTTCTTTATCCATTCTTCTACTGATGGACACTTAGGCTGTTTCCAGGTTCTGGCTACTATGAAAACGGCTGCTATGAACATGGTTGAGCAAATGTTCTTGTTGTGTGCTGTCTTCTGGGTATATTCCAAAGAGTGGAATAGCTGGGTCTTGAGGAAGCCCTATTCCCATTTTTCTGAGATAGCACTAGATAGATTTCCAAAGTGGCTGTACTAGTTTGCATTCCCACCAGCGATAAAGAAGTGTTCCTCTCCCCCGACATTCTTGCCAGCATGTGGTGTCACTTGAGTTTTTGATCTTAGCCATTCTGATGGGTGTAAGATGGAATCTCAGAGTTGTTTTGATTTGCATTTCCCTGATGACTAAGGAGGTTGAGCATTTCTTTAAGTGTTTCTCAGCCATCTGATACTCCTCTGTTGAGAATTCTCTGTTTAGTTCCAAGTCCCATTTCTCAATTGGGTTATTTGGTTTGGTGGTGTTTAATTTCTTGAGTTCTTTATATATTTTGGATATTAGACTTTTGTCAGATGTAGGGTTGGGGAAGATCTTTTCCCAGTCTGTAAGCTGTCGCTTTGTTCTCTTGACAGTGTCTCTTGCCTTACAGAAGCTTCTCAGCCTCATGAGGTCCCATTTATTAATTGTTGACATTAAGGCCTGGGCTGTTGGTGTTCTGTTCAGGAAGTTGTCTCCTGTGCCAATATGTTCCAGGATCTTCCACACTTTTTCTTCTAAGTGACTTAGTGTCTCTGGTTTTATGTTGAGGTCTTTAATCCACTTGGATTTGAGTTTTGTGCAAGGTGACAAATATGGGTCCAGTTGCATTTTTTACACATAGACCTTCAGTTAGACCAGCACTATTTGTTGAAGATGCTATCCTTTTTCCATTGAATGGATTTGGATTCTTTGTCAAAAATCAAGTGACCATATGTGTATGGATTCATATCTGGGTCTTCAACGCGATTCCACTGATCAATCAGCCTGCTGTTGTGCCAGTACCATGTTGTTTAATTACCATGTTTAATTACTATTGCTTTGAAATCAGGTATGGAGATTCCTCAGGAGCACCTTTTATTGTACAAGATTGTTTTAGCTATTCTGGTTTTTTGTTTGTTTGTTTGTTTTTTCATATGAAGTTCAGAATTGAACTTTCAATGTCTTTCAAAAATTGTGTAGGTATTTTGATAGGGATTGCATTGAATCTGTAGATTGCTTTTGGTAGGATGGCCATTTTTACTATGTTAATTCTCCCAATCCATGAGCAAGGAAGATCATTCCATCTTCTCATGTCATCTTCAATCTCTTTCTTCAGAGTTTTGAAAATTTTTTTTAAAAAATCTTTCACTTGCTTAGTTAGAGTAACTCCTAAATATTTTATATTGCTTGTGGCTAATATGAAGGCTGTGGTTCTCCTAATTTCTTCCTCTGCAAGCTTGTCATTTGTGTATAGCAAGGCTACAGATTTTGGAATTAATGTTGTATCCAGCCAATTTGCTGAAGGTGTTTATCAGCTTTAGGAGTTCTCTGGTGGAATTTTGGGGATCACTTATGTACACTATCATATCATCTGCAAACAGGGATAATTTGACTTCCTCGTTTCCCAATTGGATACCCTTGATCTCCTTTTTTGTCTTATTGCTCTGGCTAGAACTTCGAGTACTATATTGAAGAGATATGGAGAGAGTGGGCAGCCTTGCCTTGTTCCCGATTTTAGAGGAATTTCCTTGAGTATCTCACAATTTACTTTGATTTTGGCTATTGGCTTGCTGTATATAGCCTTTATTATGTTGAGGAAAGTGTCTTGTATCCCTGATCTCTCTAAAATTTTAAACATGAATAGGTGTTGGATTTCATTAAATGCTTTCTCTGCATCTAAAGAGATGATCATGTGTTTTTTTATTTTCAGTTTGTTTATATGGTGGATTACATTGATGGATTTTGGTATATTAAACCATGCCTGCATGCCTGGAATGAAGCCTATTTGGTCATGATGAATGATATCTTTGATGTGTTCCTGTATTCATTTTGCAAGTATTTTATTTAGTATTATAGCATCAATGTTCATAAGAGAAATTGGTCTGAAATTCTAGTTCTTTGTTGAGTGTTTGTGAGATTTAGGTATCAATGTGACTATAGCCTCATAGAATGAATTTGGTAATGTTCCACCCATTTCTATCTTTTGGAGTAGCTTGAAGAGTATTGGTATTAGCTCGCCCTTGAAGGTCTGGTAGAATTCTGCACTGAAACCATCTGGCCCTGGGCTTTTCTTGGTTTGGGAGACTATCAATGATTGCTTCTATTTCTATAGAGGAAATGGGACTATTTAGCTTGTTTATCTGTTCTTCACTCAACTTTGGCAAGTGAAATTGATCAAGAAAATTGTCCATTTCCCTTAGATTTTCAAATTTTGTGGCATTTTTGCCTTCAAAGAAGGATCTTATGATTCTTTGTATTTCTTCAGTGTTTGTTGTTATGTCTCCGTTTTCATTTCTGATTTCGTTGATTTGGATACTGTCTCTCTGCCTTTTAGTTAGTTTGGCTAATGGTCTGTCTATCCTGTTGATTTTTTCAAAGAACCAGCTTTTGGTTTTGTTGATTCTTTGGATTGTTTTCTTAGTTTCTAATTTGTTAATTTCAGCCCTGAGTTTACTTATTTCCAGACATCTACTCCTTTTGGGTGTTTCTGCTTTTTTTCCCCAGGGCTTCCAGTTGCGTCATTAAGAAGCTTATGTGCGATGTTTCCAATTTCTTTTTAAAGGCACTTAGTGCTATGAATTTTCCTCTTAGCACTGCTTTCAATGACTCCCACAAATTTGGGTATGTTGTTACTTAATTTTCACTGAATTTCAGAAACTTTTTTATTTCTTTCTTTATTTCTTTCCTGACCCAGGTATCATTTACCAGAGAGCTGTTTAGTTTCCACGTACATATAGGCTTTTGTTATTTCTGTTTTTGTTGAATTGCAGCCTAAGAGCATGGTGATCTGATAGGATACAAGGTATTATTTCAATCCTCTTGTATCTGTTGAGGCTTACTTTGTGACCTATGATGTGATCAATTTTGGAGAAGGTTCCATGGGGAGCAGAGAAGAAGGTATATTCTTTCTTGTTTGGGTGAAAGGTTCTATAGATATCTATTAGATCTAATTGACCCATGGCATTGGTTAATGATGTTATCTCTCAGCTTAGTTTCTGTTTCCATGACTTATCGTTCAGTGAGAATCCGACGTTGAAGCCTCCCACTATTATTGTGTGGGGATCCATGTGTGGTTTAATCTTCGTTAATAGATCTTTGACAAATGTGGGTTCCCTTGTATTGGGAGCATAGATGTTCAGAATTGTGATGTCATCTTGGTTGACTTTACCTTTGATGAGTATGAAGTGTCCTTCCTCATCCCTTTTGATTAATTTTGGTTGCAAGTCTATTTTTTTAGATATTAAAATGGCTATGCCTGCTTGCTTCTTGTGACCATTTTCTTGGAATATTTTTTCCAAAGTTTTACCCTGAGGTGATGCCTATCGTTATGGGTGAGATATGTTTCTTGAATGCAGAAGAATGTTGGATCTTGTTTATGCACCCATTCAGTTAGTCTGTGTGTTTTTATTGGAAAATTGAGACCATTGACATTGAGAGATATTAATGACCTGTGACTGTTAAGACTCTTAATTTTGGTGTTGGTTCCAGTCGAGCATTTGTGCAGTTGTGTTTTTGCCGTGGTATAGTTATTTATTTCCTGAGTAGTTTTGATTGTAGGTTGAGCTTGACCCTTTGGGATGGAGTTTTCCTTCTAGTACCTTCTCTAAAGCTGTATTTTTGGACAGGTACTGTTTGAATTTGGTTTTGTCTTGAAATATTTTGTTTCTCCATCAATGTTTATTGATTGTTTTGCTGGGTAAAGTAGTCTGGCCTGGTATCTGTGGTCTCTTAGGGTTTGCAGGACCTCTGTCCAGGCCCTTCTGGCTTTTAGGTCTCTGCTGAAAAGTCAGGTGTAATTCTGATAGGTTTGCCGTTAAATGTTATTTGGCCTTTTACTCTTGCAGCTTTTAATATTTTTCTTTGTTCTGTATGTTTTGTTTTGATTATTATGTGACAGGCAGGTTTTCTTTTCTGGCCTATTCTATTTAGTGTTCAGTAGGCCTTTTGTATGTTTATAGGCATCTCTTTCTTTAGATTGAGGAGATTTTCTTTTATGATTTTATTGAGAATAATTTCTGGGCTTTGGAGTCTGATATCTTCTCTTTCTTCAACGCCTATTATCTTCAGATTTCTTCTTTTCATGGTGTCCTTAATTTCTTGGATGTTTTGTGTCAGGAGTTTTCCAGTTTTGGCATTTTCTTTAATGGTTTCTTCAAGATCTGTGATTGTATCTTCTAGACCTGAGATTCATTCTTCCATCTCTTGGATTCTGTTAGAAAAGCTCACCTCTTTGTTGCTCGCCTTCTTCTCTGAGGTATCACATTCTCGTTTTTCTTCTGTCTGTGTGTTTATCATTGAATCCATTTTCATCTTCAGATCTTGAACTGCTTTTTCGATTTCTTTCATCTGATTGTTTGTATATTCCTGAGTTTCTTCTATTGCCTTTTTATAGGTCTTCAGAGCTTGAACTGTTTTATTTATTTCTTTCATCTGGTTGTTGGCATTTTCCTAAAATTTTTCCAGTTCCACTCTATGTGCAATTTATGTCTCTCACCTCTTTGGGTGCCTCTTCCTGCATTTGATTAGGAATTTTACTTGTTTCCTCCATTATCATCCTCTTTACAAGGATTTGAGGTCATTTCTTGTATTTCCATTGTATTTGAGTTCTGTGGGTTTTTTTTTTTTTTTTTTTTTTTTTTTTTTTTTTTGGGATAGCTGGAAACTGGAGATGCCATGTTGTTTTGGGGTTTCTGCATGTGCTTTTATGCTGTCCTTTAGACATCTTGCCATCTCAGTTTTTGTGGGTAACTTCCAGAGTTCGGTGGAGGGTGTCTGATGATAGATTCACTTGTTTTCTCATGATTTCCCTAGGCTGGAAGCTTTGATGCTTCACTGGTGTGGATGGCAGGAGGCTAGCCTTGTCGTTTGGACTCTCACAGCCAGTGATCCTCAGCTCCCCTGTCCTGTGGGTCCTGCAATCGTTCTGGGTCTCTGAATGAGCGTTGGGTCAAGCCAAGGTATCCACAGCCTTCTGAGTCCCCTGCCAAGTCCAGCCAGGGACACTCGGCCAGAACCACGCACCGAGCTCAGCCAGATTCTCAGGTCCCGAACCGTCTGTCAAGCTTAGTTAGGGGCTCAGGGCCCAATCCATGCACTGAGCTCCCCTAGGGACTCTGGCCCCAAAATGCAGAGTCCAGCCAGAATTTTTGAGCTAGGACTGTGCACCAAGCTCAGATAGGGAATTTTGCCCCAAAGTGCATGCTGTGGGCAGTTATAGACTCAGGGCCTGAACTGTCCGCCAAGCTCAGCCAGGAATTCTGGATTCAAACTGCACACTGTGTCCAACCAGAGTCTTAGAGCCGGGACTATTCCAAAAGCTCAGTAAGAGTCTCTGGGCCCAATCTGTCTGCCAAGCACAGTTAGGGACTGTGGCCCCAAACTGCACGCTGAGCTCCACCTGAGTTTCCTGGGTGGAATTGTGCACCGAGCTCAGCCAGGGACTCTGGACCCACACTGTGTGCTGAATTCAGCAGGGACTCCAGGCCTAAACTGCGTGGAGAGTCTTGTCAGAGTCTTAGGGCCGCCGAGCCTGTGCACAAAGCTCAGCTAGAGTCTCTGGGCCCAATCTTCCCGGCAAGTCCAGCTAGGGACTCTGGGCCAAATCTGCGTCCTGACCTTAGCCTGCGTCAGTGCCCCAGAACTGCACCCTGAGCTGATCTATTATCTTGGGCAGAACTGCTTGCTGAGCTGAGCTAGTGCCTCAGGTGGAACTGAGTGCTCTGTCCAGCCTGCATCACAGAAGGGCAGCTGTGGCTGAGCTGAGCTAGTGCCTCAGGCAGAATTGTTTGCTGAGCTGAGCCAGCATCTCCACGGCCCTGCGCACTGAGCAGAACCCGGGACCCTGGGGCTGAACTGTCCCCCGAGTCTAGTTTGGGTCTCAAGGCACCACATGACCCAATTCCTGCCCAGAGTCCCCTCTCTCACAGCAACTCCCACCGGCCACCACACCAATCACCTCCACAGGAAGGCTCTGTATGCAAACCTCAGCCACCGCCACTGCTGCTGCTGCTGTTGCCTCTGCCATTGCTGCTCCGATCTGAGAAAATTTGCTCTCCTCCCATGTGCAGGGGCACGCAGGTCCTCTGCACCTTGGTCCTTCTGAACCGTGGAGCACTCCTGCTGCCATGGTGTGAGGACCTCAGTGTTCCTGGCTCAGAAATCTGTGCAATTCCCTGGATTGTTCACTGGAGCTTCCAAACACAGTCCACACTGCTCGCCGCCATCTTGGATCTCTGATTCGTCCATATTTATTCAAACACTGGACTTCAAAGGCCCTCTTTTGCTAAGGTAACTGTGTCCATGTTTCTTATCCAGATCTCTTTGCTCCTCCCAAAATTGATATAAACTACATTTTAAAATATCTAAATTTAGATGCAGTTTCATGTTATAGTCACTGATTTCTATTGACTGTGACATTTTGCTAATATATTTAAGTTCTTTCCATGCCATAAATATGTTCTCCTTCTGTATGTCTACTTTGTATTTTTAGAATTCTGGCTCAAATGTTTCATCATCCCTAAATCTTTCCATCTTTCCAGAGAGGAAGTGGTCACCTGTTAAACCCTAATTCCAGGCACCTGCAGGAGGTTTAAGCTAATGATCATCTTTCCTGAAGGATTAGCTGTTGACTTGGAATTAGAACAGGCATTTGGTGAAGTTCTTGGCAACCACAGAACTTGACATTTATTAATAAGTGACCATTTTATCAAGTTGGACATAACTATTCCAAAAATATTTCATCTGTGTTTGCTGGGAAATTTTTTGAGAGCATGCTGAGCAGCTCATATGTTTGCATAAATATCAGTCCACCAGAGGAATATGTGAATGGACATTTTACTGAGGTTAGATGGTAAAAAAGTCATTAAGAACTCAGGGTACCTCCAGTATTATTAGCAAAAGAGTTCTCTTAGATTCCTGTGTTGTTCAACTCTTGTGATGTACAGAATGTATTTGAATCTGTTATTGTTATTTTTAAATTTTGTTTATCAGATATTATAAGAAAACTGTAAACTGTAAGTTTATTAAATTTGAAGTATATGTCTTTTGCTTTCTTGCTTTTTTAATGCTAGATTTTATTTATTCATTCCACAGTGTGGCTTGAATACTTTCTGAAAAGATAAGGTATGTCTACTTCACTTGGAGAAACATTAACTTAGTATTATGTACTTTCAAAGTGAATTTTAGGCAAGGTATATATAAATGTATAATCTCATTAACAAGGAGAAGAGTTTAAATATGTTATAATTTGTTCTTAGTTTTTACCTTTTTTCTGGAGCCTCCTAAAATATTGAGAATACAATTTCATGCATCAGGGTATATGGACAGGCTGGTGTTATATCAACTTGACACAAACTAGAGTTATTGAGTTATTTTAGAAAGAGGAAAAAAGAAATCTTCTCATACCAGTTTCACATTTAGATAACCCTGTACATTTTCTTTGTTGATTATTGGTATGGAAAGGCTCTGTTACTGTGGATAGAGTCACTCCTAAACTGGTGTGCTGTAACCTTAAGAAGGCTGAGAATGCCGTGGAGAGCAAGCCAGTAAGCAATGCATGTCGGTAGCTTCTGCATGGCCTTCTGCTTCCACATTGCTGCCCTGCTTGAGTGTCTACCCTGACTAGCTTCGGTGATAGACTGTTACCTGCAAGTGTAAGATGACAATAACTCATCATTCCCAATATTGCCTTGGATATGGTGTCATAAATCAGCAATAGAAGTCCTGACAAAGAGTATTGGTATACAAACATGTGGGGTGTGGGGGGAGTAAGCAAAAGTCAACCTTTGGTAGTTGATCCTCAGGAATTATTCATCTTGTTATCTTGAGACAGAATCTCTCACTGGGCTTGAGGACTTAATGATGAGGCAGAACTCCCTGTGTGGCTAATGAGCCCCAGGGCTCCCTAGTTTTACTTTTCCATCATTGGAATTACTAACAGTGATACCTGTTTTCATGTATAGGGCTTTTTACTAGACATGGAACTGAAGGCCTCATGCTTATGAGGACAACACTTTACAAGATGAACTATTTTCTTAGTCTCTGACATCATTTTGATATGAAATTTTCATGACTACTCAATGCCATGTTTCAAGACTGTTGGTGTCGATGGAATAAAGAAAAGTGATATAAACAGCTATTTTAAAATCTCACAGTGTAGAAGAAAAACAATATCTATGACTTACATAATAATTTGCTGGTGTTATACATATGCACGAATGCCTTATTCATTTGATACTAAGGCCATTTTGTAGCTATTAAATTGAGTTTGTGGAACTATGTCACTTGTTCAAAGTTGCAGGGTAATATGAAATCAGCACCATTATTATGTTGGACAATAATGATGTTAGGTTAAACACACCCACTTTACAGGTTGCCCTCATATTCATAGGCATCAACTCTTAGATATATTAAAATTGCTGATTTCTTAAACTATTTAAGTTAAAAAGATTAATGTAACAACGGCAGTTTCATTCTTCATGAACAATGACTGTCTTCAAGTGTTCTTCGATTTCACTTTTTCTCATCTGATCTTTTGTCTATTATATTTCTGGCTGAAGAAGACAGAGGCAATGTGCCTATGGTCTAAAATACCTACAAAAAAGCAAGACCTTATGAAAAGTCAAGAAGCAATTATTAAGGGATCCATGAATCAGAGACCTATAGAGTCTATATTACTTTATGGTGAATGCATGCCATCTTTATTGTCTACAGTGACTATGATTATCAACCAAGCTTACTAATGACTGTAAATGTGTCATTACTTTTAACGGAACCACTAAAAAACTTTAGTCATCAGGAGTCCCATTTTTAAATTAATCACAGTGACTTAGAGGTCTATAAATAAAGTGATAAATGTCGGCTTGAGGAACATGGCAGAATAATAAGCAAAAGTTATGTGCAACATGTGAAATTTCTATAAGATACATGTTAGAGCTAAACTTTAGTCAGTCTGACTATCTAGCCTACATTTAGAGTAACAGAATTCAGATGACTAAAAATCTTTTAACAATTGCAATAGACTATAAATAAAATAAACTGAAGAAGTAAGATCTTCATGGCTAGGTGTTTCCATAAGCTGTATGGGTATGTTTTAGGTGTGCAAACACAACGGATATAAAGAAAGGAATTAAAATAGTCAGACATGTATTTTCCTGCCATTTTGCTTTTCTTACATATTCCCCTGTTATTTTCTTGCTCACAAATATACCATATATGAACTGTGGGTATATTGGGAATACATAAGGAAGGTAAATGAAAACTGTAAAAACTGAAAGAAAGGTGGGGTGCTTACAATAACTGGAGGAGGAGATCAGGAAGGAAGAGAATAAAAGTGGCAATTTAAGAGAGAAGTAAGGAGATCCAAGGTGGTGGCAAGCAACGTGGACCATGTTTAGAAGCTCCAGTAAATGATTCAAGGAATTGCACAGAATTCTGAACCAGGAAGACCAAGATCCCCACCACACTACAGAGGAAGTACTCCACAATATGAAAGGACCAAAATATAGAAAACCTGCATACCCCTGCACAAGGGAGGAGTATGGATTTTCTTGGACCAGAGTAGCAGTGGTGGTGGCTGAGGTTTGAAGCTGGGAATCCTCCAGCAGAGGTGATTGGCATGGTAACGAGTGGAAATTGCTGAAGGAGAGGAAACTCTGTGAAAGATTTGCGCCCCACAACTCTAGGTGAACTTGCCATGCTGTTTGGGCCCTGTGACCCAAACTCAACTCAGCACGGGGCTCATGCTCTGAGACCCAAACTGGACTCGGAGCATGGTTCGGACCATGAGACCCTGGCTGAGCTTGCCATGCAATTTGGGCCCAGAGTCCCTGGATAAGCTTAGCATGCAATACTGTCCCTGAGACTCTAGCTGAGCTTGGCGTGCAATTCAGCCCCTGAGACTCCAGCTGAGCTTGGCGTGCAATTCAGTCCCTGAGACTCTAGCTGAGCTTGGCGTGCAATTCAGTCCCTGAGACTCTAGCTGAGCTCAGCGTGCATGGTTTAGGCCCAGAGTCCCTGGCTGAACTCGGCGAGCAGTTCGGGCACTGAGACTCTACCTGAATTGGCAAGCTCAGTGTGAGGTTTGGGCCCGTGACCTTAGTTTGACTCAATGCTAACTGGACTAAGTGCATGGATTAGGCCCCAAGACCTGCTTGGGTCCAGAGAGGCGAACTGGACTGTGTGTGTGTGGTTTGGGGCCCCTGACATTAACTTGAACTTTGCCAGTGGTCTGAGTCCAGAAATGCTACCAGGAACTACAGACCAGCTGAGCATCACAGCTCTGGGACTAAGGAAATCTTGGGAAGATAGGGAGTAGAATGGCCATCAGACCACCTCTGCCCAACCTGTGTCAGTACCTGGAGAACTCTGGTGCCACAAGGGGACCCAGAAGGCTGTGGACACTTTAGCCTGATCCAATGCACATTCAGAGACCCAGGACAATTACAGGATCTGCAGTACAGGGGAGCTGGGGAATCACTGGCTGTGAGAGACCCAACTAAGGGCTGGCCTCCTGCTGTCCAGACCAGTGAAGCATCAGAGCTTCCAGCCTAGGGAAATCATGAGAAAACGGATGAATCTATCCTCAGACTCCCTCCACCCAACTCCAGAAGCTAGATGCCAAAAACAGAAATGGCAAGATTACCAAAGGACAGCATAAAATCATACACACACACACACAAGAATATGATGTCTCCAGATCCCAGCTATGCCAAAGAAAATAACCCAGAGAACTTAACCACAATGGAAATGACCTCAAATACTTAGTAATGAGGATGATAATGGAGGAAACAAATAAAATTCACAATCAAATGTAGGAAGGCTAAGCCAAACAGGTGGAAGACATAAAGGAGACTTATAGACACTGGAAATAATTCAGGAAAATACAAACAACCAGATGAAGGAACCAATAAAAGTGTTCAAGCTCTGAAGGCCTATAAAGAGGCAATGGAAGAAACTCAGGGATATACAAACAATCAAATGAAAGAAGTCAATAAAACAGTTCAACATTTGAAGATGAAAATGGATTCCATAATAAATACACAGACAGAAGAAAACAGAATGTGAGAGCTCTGAGGGGAAGGTGACCAACACAGAGGCCAGCCTTTCTAACAGAATCCAAGAGATGGAGGAATGAATCTCAGGTCTAGAAGAAACAATCATAGATCTTGAAGCAACCATTAAAGAAAGTTCTAAATCTGGAAAATCGTGAGACAAAACATCCAAGAAATCAAGGACACCAGGAAAAGAAAAAATCTGAAGATCACAGGCATTGAGGAAAGAGAAGATGCCAGATTCCAGGGCTCAGAAAATATTCTCAACTAAATCATAGAAGAAAACTTCCTCAATCTAAAGAAAGAGATGCCTATAAATATACAAGAGACCTACAGAACACCAAATAGAATAAGCCAGAAAAGAAAAACTTCCTGTCACATAATAATCCAAGCACAAAATATACAGAACAAAGAAAAATATTAAAAGCTGCAAGAGTAAAAGGCCAAATACCATTTAATGGCAAACATATCAGAATTACACCTGACTTTTCAGCAAAGACCATAAAAGCCAGAACGGCCTGGACAGAGGTCCTGCAAACCCTAAGAGACCACAGATACCAGGCCAGACTACTTTACCCAGCAAAACTATCAATAAACATTGATGGAGGAAACAACATATTTCATGACAAAACCAAATTCAAACAGTACCTGTCCAAAAATCCAGCTTTAGAGAAGGTACTAGATGGAAAATTTCACCACGAAAAGACAAGCTACAACCAAAACTACACAGGAAATAGATAACAACACCATCACAAAAGCACAACCACACAAACGCTCCACTGGAACCAACATCAAAATTAAGACTCTTAACAGTCACTAGTCTTAAATACCTCTCAACATCAATAGTCTCAATTCTCCAATAAAAAGGCACAGACTAATTGAATGAATGCATAAACAAGATCCAACATTCTTCTGCATTCAAGAAACACATCTCACCCATAAAGATAGACATTACTTCAGGGTAAAAGACTGGAAAAATATTCCAAGCAAATGGTCACAAGAAGCAAGCAGGCATAGCCATTTTAATATCTAACAAAATAGACTTTAAACCAAAATTAATCAAAAGGGATGAGGAAGGAAACTTTATACTTATCAAAGGCAAAGTCAACCAAGATGACATCACAATTTGGAACATCTATGCTCTCAATACAAGGGAACCCACATTTGTCAAAGATCTATTAACGAAGATTAAACCACACATGGATCCCCACACAATAATAGTGGGAGCCTTCAACACCAGACTCTCACTGAAGGATAGGTCATTGAAACAGGACTTAAGCCGAGAGATAACATCACTAACCAATGCCATGAATCAAATGGATCTAACAGATATCTACAGAAACTTTCACCCAAACAAGAAAGAATATACTTTCTTCTCTGCACCCCATGGAACCTTCTCCAAAATTGATCACATAATAATAGGGCACAAAGCAAGCCTCAACAGATACAAGAGGACTGAAATAATACCTTGTGTCCTATCAGATCACCATAGTCTTAGGCTGCACTTCAACAACAACAGAAATAAAAAAAGCCTACACACACACATGGAAACTAAACAACTCTCTACTTAATGACACCAGGGTCACAGAAGAAATAAAGAAAGAAATTAAGAACTTCCAGAAATTCAATGAAAATGAAGAAACAACATACCCAAATTTGTGGGACTCATTGAAAGCAGTGCTAATTGAAAAATTCTTAGCACTAAGTGCCTTTAAAAAAGAAATTGAAAACATCCCACATAAGCAACTTAATGACACAACTGGAAGCTCTAGAAAAAAAGAGGCAGAAACACCTAAGGGGAGTAGATGTCTAGAAATAATGAAACTCAGGGCTGAAATTAACAAATTAGAAACTAAGAAAACAGTCCAAAGAATCAACAAAACCAAGAGCCGGTTCTTTGAGAAAACTAACAAGAGAGACAAACTGTTAGTCAAACTAGCTGAAATGCAGACAGACAGTATCCAAATCAACAAAATCAGAAATGAAAAGGGAGACATAACAACAGACAATGAAGAAATACAAAGAATCATAAGATCCTACTTCGAAGGCATATATGCCACATTTGAAAACCTAAGGGAAACAGATGATTTTCTTGATCAATTCCTCATGCCAAAATTGAGTGAAAAACAGACACACAAGCTAAATAGTCCCATTTCTCCTATAGAAATAGAAGCAATCATTGCTGGTCTCCCAACCAAAAAAAAAAAAAAAAAAAGGCCAAGGCCAGATGCTTTCAGTGCAGAATTCAATTCTCCCAGACCTTCCAGGACATGCTAATACTGATACTATTCAAGCTACTCCAAAAGATAGAAATAGATGGCCATCTTGCCAAAAGCAATTAACAGATTCCATGCAATCCCTGTCAAAATACCTACACAATTTTCTAAAGACATCAAAAGTTCACTTCTGAACTTCATATGGAAAAACAAAAAACACACAATAGTTAAAACAATCTTGTAAAATATAAGATCCTCTGGAGGAATCTCCATACCTGATCTCAAGCTGTACTATAAAGCAACAGTAATTAAAACAGCAATGTCCTGGCACAGCAATATGCTGGTTGATCAGTGGAATTGAATCGAAGACCTAGATATGAAGTCACAAACATATGGTCGCTTGATTTTTGACAAAGAAGCTAAACCTATTCAATGGAGAAAGGAAAGCATCTTCAACAAATGATGCTGCTCTAACTGGATTTTTATGTGTAAAAAAATACAATTGGACCCATATTTGTCACCATGCACAAAACTCAAATCCAAGTGGATCAAAGACCTCAACATAAAACCAGAGACACTAAGTCAGTTTGAAGAAAAAATGGGGAAGAGTCTGGAACACATTGGCACAGGAGACAATTTCCTGAACAGAACACCAACATCCCAGACCTTTTGGTCAACAATTAATAAATGGGACCTTATGAGACTGAGAAGCTTCTGTAAGACAGAAGACACTGTCAACAGAACAAAGTGACAGCCAACAGACTGGGAAAAGATCTTCACCAACCCTATATCTGACAAAGGTCTATTATCCAAAATATATAAAGAACTCAAGAAATTAAATACCACCAAAGCAAATAACCTAATTAAGAAATAGGGATGAGAATTTAAAAAAAAGATTTCTCAACAGAGGAATATTGAATGGCTGAGAAACAATTAAATAAATGCTCAGCCTCCTTAGTCATCAGGGAAATGCAAATCACAACAATTCTGAGATTCCATCTTATACTCATCAGAATGACTAAGATCAAAAATTCAAGTGACATCACATGCTGGCGAGGATGAGCAGAGAGAGGAACACTCTTTCAATGATGGTGGAAATGCAAACTAGTACAGCCACTTGGAAATCTATCTGGTGATATCTCAGAAAATTGTGAATAAGGCTTCCCCAAGACCCAGCTATTCCACTCCTTGGAATATACCCAGAAGACAGCACACAACAAGAACATTTGCTCAACCATGTTCATAGCAGCCATTTTCATAGTAGCCAGAACCTGGAAACAGCCTAAGTGTCCATCAGTAGAAGAATGGATAAAGAAACTGTGGTACATTTACACTATGGAATACTATTCAGCTATTAAAAACAAGAAATTCCCAAAATTTGTGGACAAATGGATTGAACTAGAAATGATCATAATGAGTGAGTTAACCCAGAAGCAGAAAGACTCAAATGGTATATAATCACTTATATCTGGACACTAGGCCAAGGGATATGTCCCATGAAAGTGTTCACTTACCAGGAAACTGGGACAGAGGGGAGGACATCCTATTGGGACTATAGGTGAGAGAAGCCTGGGAGAATGGGAAAATAGAAGGATCCAGAGGGTCCTAGAAACCTATAAGAAGAACATTTGATAGGCAGATCTGGGCTCAGGGGTTCTGCTCAAACTATAGCATGAGCCAAGGACAATACATGCAGTAAACTTCAAACCCTTACGCAGATCTATCCAATGGACAGGATATTCTTCACAGTTGAGTGGAGAGTGGGGACTGACTTTCACACGAACTCTGGTGTGTGACAATGTCCCCTGGATTGGGAGGTTTGGTGGCACTCAGAGGAAGAATAGGATGCCACCAAGAAAAGACTTGGTACCCTATGAGCATATATAGGGTGAGGAGGTTCCCCCTTAGTCTCAGTCATAGGGGAGGGAAGTAAGGGGGAAATGAGAGGGAGGGAGGAATGGAAGGATACAAGAGATGGGCTAACGATTAAGATGTAATATGAATATATATATATATGTATATATGTATGTATGTGTATATATATATATATATATATATATATATATATATTTATATGAAAAAAAGAAAGGAGTTAGATGGAGGCAAATCTAATGTCTTTTTTGTTCACTGCCTGGATGGCTCAGAATATAGCCAAGTACGTTTATAAGCACAAGCAGTGTGAAAACCCCAGTGCAGACCTTCATGGTACAGACACAGCACAGCCACATTATAGGCAAACCTGTCTTCATGTAGCCTCAGCCCTGACATTGACCTGACTTGTATATTCATTCCTGATTTTATGGTACATACAGAGAATAATGGCAAACAATGCTTCAGACATTGTGGCTTGTTTAGGATTGAAGCTAACAAGCGTCTGTATACATAGGCTGTGACTTCTTTCTCACTTAATTTGTTTTCAACAATTCATATGTTCGGAACTATTTCTCACTCTCTCCTTTGGATTGCAACATCTTTGTGTGTGTGTGCGTGTGTGTGTGTGTGTGTGTGTGTGTGTGTGTGTCTGTGTGTGTGTGATGGTTTGAATTGCTAACTTGGCAAAACCTACATCACCTTACAGAATCTCAGTGAGAGTTAATCTGTGAAGGACTTTTCTCAATTTGAGGTAGAAGGGCTACACTGACCATGGTCTCTGAACTATATATAAATGAAAAGAGCTAGTAAAGCAGTAGGCATGTACTCCTTGCTTATCACAACTGTGTGCAACAGATGTGGTGGAACCAGATTTGCTGTAAGCTCCTGCTGCCATGGACTGTAACCTGAATTTGTTAGATAACATGGGCTCCTTTCCTCTTAAGTTGATGTCTAAATGTTATTTTATTCTAGCAATAGACATGAAAATAGGACCCCATTCTGTTTAAAAATTTCTTACATTAGGGAAAGTTTGTGTCATACTGATATTGTGAAGAATGGAAATGATCTAACTTGTACTGCTCCCATGTGTCACTTGGCTTTTTCAAATCACTTCTTGGCCAGTACACAGAATTTTATTATTTGCAAAATGAAAACTATTTTCTATTTGTCACAGATCTAGAGAAATTTGCTGATCCCTGCCAAAGAGCATCCAGTTCTTAAAAGAATTCATACCAGACTTTCCAAAATCTCTGTTGAGGCATCAGAGATTAAAATTGAACATTAAAAATTCATTCAACTTGAAGACTTATTGACTTATAAGGTAGTAAGCCTGTAAAACTATGGAAAAAAATAAGAAAAAATATACAAGGTTATTATTAGAGTTTTCAGGCATATAAATATATTCCTACTTAATTTTAAATCATTAAAATATGTATGTGAATATTTGCTGACTGGGCACTAGCATGCTCTGGTGCACATTACCGGGAAAGAACAAGCATCTTTCCCTCTGGGCCACAGCACAGGGAGATTTGTGCAGTAATTTGTTCCTAGTTACTGTTTTTTCTTGTGGCTTTTCTTTTTAACATGTCTTTATTAGTCAATAATTCAGCCTCTTTCTACAGAGGTCATTAAATATTTAAAAAATAGTTCTAGTATGCTGCTGGAATCACAAAACAAAAGTTATACTTTTTGAACACTTCTCATAGTATTTTTGAATCTTGGCATTATGATATAAAGATGCAAAAATAGTAACTGTGCCAAGACTGGAAAGATATTAGGTTGGAAACAAATGCTACACAGCTTAATCTCTTCACAATAGAATTTTGAATGTAGATTCTGTTAGAGTAAAGTGTGACTCAAAGAAATACTCCTGATGAAAACCAACACAAAACCAAAGAGAAAAGAGAGCAAAGCAGAATAAATGCCCAGTCAGAGCACAGTGGGATAGCCAGGGTGGGGCTAGGTGAAAAGAAAAAGAAATCCATGGAACCTGTTTCTTACTGACCTTCCCTTCTCATTCTCTCTCCGCCTTCTGATTCTCAGAAATGATGATGACACCAAAGAGAAAGCATGCGAGAGTTGCGTTAGTCTCACTGGAGGGAGAAAATGAAATTGGGATTCATGAACTCACAGTGAAGAATTGATAGAGGATGATACACTTCAGTGAGATGAGCATCTTTAAACTCAGAAAATCTTCTAGGGAGCATTCATAACAACTCTATTTGTGCATAGGCCTTGGTCCAGATGAAGAAATGAGGCAGATGTTATATTCTTTACACAGATATTGGAAGCAAGTGTAGTAGATACCAGAAGAGGGCATTGGATTCTCTGAAACTGGACTTGGAGGAAATGTTGAGACCCTGCACATGGGCAATAGGAACAGAACTATGCTCTTTGAAAGAGAAGCACACCTTTGGAGCCATCTTTCCAACCCAAATATTCTGCTTTTCAAAGGACAAACAGCTTAGGAGATCCAAGGCAACCTCAGTTCACGTAGTAATAAGGAAATCCCTCTGCCTTCAGCCTCTAGGAAAGTAAATTTGGAATGAACAACCTGTTTTTTGTTCAATTTCTGCTTTCTTTAGGCCCTGTCTGCATTTAGCTCATCAAAACACCCATTCTACCTTTCTGAAGGCAATGCTGTGCCACTCAAGATCATAAATATGTAAATTAGTTATTTAAACCTATTTTATTGTAATTTGTGTCTTCTGGCAGAGACTGGATATGAGTCAATACTCTTGTATTTTGTTATTCTAACTTATCTTAGTCTATCATTTATGAAACAAAGATTACACTGGTTCCATTGTTCTATATTATTTTGCTCATCAAGCAAAATAAAACATGTAAAACTTGTATTCAAGTAGCTTTCGTAGTTAAGAACAGCACATAAAATCGCTTGTGGTGAATATATAAAACTCAACTTAAAATATTGGAATAAATCGTTATTGAGAATTTATTTTTTTTAATTTTTTTTATTAATTTATTCTTGTTACATCTCAATGTTTATCCCATCCCTTGTATTCTCCCATTCCTCCCTCCCTCCCCCCCCCCATTTTCCCATTATTCCCCTCCCCTATGACTCTTCCTGAGGGGGATTACCTCCCCCTGTATATTCTCATAGGGTATCAAGTCTCTTCTTGGCTACTTGCTGTCCTTCCTCTGAGTGCCACCAGGTCTCCCCCTCCAGGGGACATGGTCAAATGTGTGGCACCAGAGTACGTGAGAAAGTCATATCACACTCTCCACTCAACTGTGGAGAATATTCTGACCATTGGCTATCATATTCCAGGGGTCCTGGATTCTTAAAACAAAACAGAACAACAACAACAACAAAAACAAGGCATTATAGGAGCTGTTTATACTATGTATATTTATATGTGGTTTCCTCACAGGACCTCCAGTCTGAAAATAGAGTCTCTCTTTCCCTAAATGGGTCATTGCTGCTTAGTGTTTTCATTTTTTGAGTCCTTGAGGTTTACTGTTCAGCTGACAACATGCAGCCCCTCATTATGATGCAATTACTTCACCGAGATGCTATGATTCTACATTGATATGGAACAAAATCTACACATGAGGAGAAATAGAATATCTATATTTCATCAGCTGGTAAACGGGATTGAGAGTTCTGAGATAAATAACATTTTTGGGTCAGTTACTCTAGTGTTCTTGTAAATTACAACACAAAGTAGGATGATTAGAAGGTAGTGTGAGCTCAATGGCAACATATTTGCAATATGTCCTTCTAACCCCAAATTTATTAACAAAAAGAACAATATGATAGGCAGATTTGGGTCCAGGGGTCCCGCTCAAACTAAGGCACCAGCCAAGGACAATACAGGACGTAAACTTTAAACCCCTTCCCAGATCTAGCCAATGGTCAGAATATTCTCCACAGTTAAGTGGAGAGTGTGATATGACTTTCTCACATACTCTGGTGCCTCACATTTGACCATGTCCCCTGGAGAGGGAGACCTGGTGGCACTCAGAGGAAGGACAGCAGGTAGCCAAGAAGAGATTTAATACCCTATGAGAATATATAGGGGGACGTAATCCCCCTCAGGAACAGTCATAGGGGAGGGGAATAATGGGAAAATGGGGGAGGGAGGAATGGGAGGATATAAGGGATGGGATAAACATTGAGATGTAACAAGAATAAATTAATAAAAAAAAAGTAATAATAATAAACAAACAAACAAACAAACAAAAAAGTCATATAGCTGATTACCACATTTATTCACATTTTCATGTATGTGAGATTTACCTGCTTTAATAAAGATTTCATTAAATCCCAAATTAAATCAGATCTTCCCACCATATTCCCATAAAATGCTCTGTAATTTTTCTTCTGAGCAATCATCACATTTTATAATTGTATAATGATATGATTGCATGATTGATATCTATATTAAACTCTAACGTGCCTAGGTAATTATTAAATTTATTTTGAGAATCATAAAGACAGGGTGCTTTTGGGTTTTTTCAGTTTTAAAACCCTTCACTTAACACTATTACAAAGTCAGTGCATTTCTACTTTCTTTCATTAAGTTAATTGTTTTCTGTGTCTGTCTGTCTCTGTGTGTATCTGTCTGTCTTTGCAAATACACGCTGAGGTACATCTATAGAAGACAAGGAATGCCTATAGACAGTTGGCTCTCTCATTCTACATGCAAGTCTTAAGAGATTAAACTTGGGTCTTTAGGTTTGACAACAACTACTTTTACCCACTGGATCTACAATGTCAATCAATTTTCACATCAGCTTTGGAGAACATTGATATTCAGGCCTTACTGACAGGTGAGAAGAGTGAAGAAGTAAATGAATATCAGAAACATAAGCTGAGCATAGCCTAAAAGAGTCCTGTTAAGTGAGCAGAAAGAATAATGCAAGCTTCAGTTTTCACCACTGTTATAAGTGCCTCAGTCTTCACCACTGTACTCAGTTCTAGCAAGAAAGACCCAGAAGTATCCAGCACATCTGACCTATGGACTTCTAGTAATGTTTATTTGCAATTCAAATGTGTCTTAAACTTGGAAAAATTTGGAATGTAAAGACAGAAAAATAAACAAACAAACAAAAAAGAAGATGCATTTATATGCACTCAAGACGTGTGACTGACTATTCCTTTGTTTTACAACAGAAGCCAGCAGGCTTATTGCTCCACGAATCTGAGACCATGACAACTAATTGGAGAAGAGAAACACTCTCCTGAAAATGGGCATCTGAGTGAATGAGCAGAACTGAAAGCAGAGAAAGGCAATGATGGAAACCAGTTTATGCCAAGTCACAATTTTCAGATTTCTGATAGATTTTAATAAAGTAATTAAAGTTTTAAGCAATTTCAGTACATTAATCTTTTAGCATCTTTTAATTATTAAATTTTCTTCAATGATTAATCTTCTGTATCCAGTTTTTAAACTATTAGAAGTATTATCTGTCAAGTGTCTAACAGTCTTTTCAGATAGACTGTTAGCTTGAGAACCAGTCTTTATAGAAACCACTGAGAGGTAGTGAGTGACAGGTGCATGTTTCCTCAAGAAAAAAATGAAAATGGCAACACTAGATTAAAGGACAAAATAATACATCCTGAAACCTGTACCCACTGGTTAGCAAATAGAAGATTTCTATAGAAAGACATGTTCTGCAATAATTTGTCTAACAATAAAAATTATATGTTATGATATATAAATTAGTGGCTGTAATGTTAGGAAGGAAGAAAAATACTCAAAACACCAAGACTTGAGGAAGTGAATATTCTACAGAAAGTTTATGATAAGTACTAATACATGCAAGAATGTGTTTGCTGAACACATAAAATTCATACAAAACTTTTTAATTTTAAAAATGGACTGTGAGGGAGAAATTATGTGTCAATATGCATTGATAAAAATTTTTAAAAAGTATCAAGTTGAAAGGAAATGGAGAAGTCCAGTGAGTTGGAGCAATCACTGCTTTCTCTACTTTCTTTTGAAAACTTGACTGGATTAAATCTACACTTAAATTTGCAAGGAAGTTGGAGCTATGGCTCTGCATTTCAGAGCACTTTCAGTGGTTCGAAGTGTGGAAGGTCCCCTGAACTCACATCAGTGGCTCAGAGCAACCTGTACGTCTGGTTCCAATGGACTTGATGTCTTTTTCTGGCTTCCACAGACACTCCCATACACATGGTCTTACACACAAGATGCATACATAGTAAATAGAAAAATAAATGAAAATATGACCAAAGACTAAGGAAATGACTATATTCAAGTCAAGATCGTTGACCTACTAAAGGCTTATGGGGTTTCTCCTAAAACATGCATGACTTAAAACCTACATTAGCATAGATGAAACAAAAGAGCTGGGTCATCAGAAGCATGCTGACCAAACTTTAGAGATTTCCATGGGAGAGTCTCCTTTCCCCTGCAATTATTCACTGATCTTATAAATTTGTGTAGAGGCCTTAAAGCTTGTCAGTTTCTGAAATCTACAAATCTTATCTGCATTGTGGGCTTCTTTTTTATTAATTAATCAGTTTACTTTAAATCCCTGAGTACAGTATCCCCTCCTAGTTCTTTCTTCTCCTTGCCCACCTTCAGCCCCCATCCACTCCTCTTCTGTTTCTCTTCAGAAAAGGAGATGTCTCCCATGAATATCAACCATCCCTGACATATCAAGTTACAGTAAGACTAGGTACATCCTATCCTATTGTGGCTAGAAGAGGCAGCCCAGTAGGAGGAAAGGGTCTCAAAGACTGGCAACAAAGTTGGAGACAGCACCTGCTCATGTTGTTTGGAGTCCCTACTTGAAGACCAAACTATACAACTATAACATAGTTTTGTAAATTTCTTAAGGCTTATATGTTTTATCTGACATAAAGAAGATTCATATCTTCTCTCCTTTCTCTAGAACAATGTTTCAAAATTTGTTGGAAACAGCAACACATTGGAGTCCTAGTGAATAACTTTATCATTATCTGATGCCTGTGGAATAAGACTGGGTTATGTCTTCTAACCACAGATCATAGCTGACTGCTTTCATATCAACTTTCCATTGAGTATTTGTAACATAGGCATCACTGACTAATTGTTTCTTCTGTGGATAGCTTGATTTCTAAAACCTCTTCCTCTCATTGCATTGATTTAAGAAACAAACAACAACCAGCACTCTAACTATCTGAACACAAGTTTCGAATTTGAAGATAGGATGGCCCTGTCCTGAGTTTTCTTGTTAAGTAAACATACAAAATCCAATGTAGTCTAATAGTTGGGGATATACTCAAACTATTAAATCCCAATTTGGATTTTTTTCTTACATGACGTAGGAGACATCTCTCCCCATTTCTCTTCCTCTTCCTCATATATCTCTTTCCCAATCTCTGTCTCTGCCTCTGTCTCTCTCTCTGTCTGTCTGTCTGTCTCTCTCTCTGTCTCTCTTTGTCTCTGTCTTTCTGTCTCTGTCTCTGTCTCTCTCTCTCTCTCTCCAATCTCTATCTCTGTCTTTTTCTCTCTATTTTGAGTTTTCCACAGCCTAGGATGACTTTGACTTGCTACTCGGGCATTAAACTCCATTCAATACTGTTTTTACCAACTCAGTCATGAGATTTTAGGCTTGCACCATTTGACTTCATTCTGCTATTCCTTTAGAACCCATATTATTTCTTAAATATGAAAAAAGAAATAAATGTCATTCCCAACTTGATGATTAAAGGGTTGCTGACAAATACACCTAGATGGCATTGTGTTGGAATAAAAAATAATTGAATTTCAGGATGAGTACCCACCTAAGTCAACATCAAAACATTCTCATCACTTGATGTTAAAACATATTTATAATATATTATAATATAGTGCCAACAATGAGGAATAAATTGTTATAATGAAAAATAAGTATAATGTCTATTATTAATTATAGAGCAAGGAAAAATAATTCCAGTTTAGTATTACCAAATTGTTCTCTAATCATCTAGACTAAAAACTAATGTAACTAAAAAGGGGTTTGTGTACATGTAAGGGTATACATGTTAATTTTCTAAAAGAATTATGAATAGCTTCTAAAAATGAACCATGAAGACATGATGGGGAGAAGATACTATTGAGAAAGTTGGGTGTGGGCATCCTATGAGCATAGCATGGCTGTTACTATCCTACATAAAGCAGCTGTGATTGTCAGCACATGACCTTCACAAGCTTGGGCCTACAGCTTGTCACTTTCTGAAGAAGAGGCTAGTGAATGTCACACCCTGACATAAGGTTTCAGCCATTTCTTTGTGGGCCTCTTTCTCCAGCAGCACATAATTTTCTTTTACCTGTGGTCCCGGGAAGTGTTGAGAATTCAAAGAGGACAGAAAGTGAACAGAACTGGGGATCTATGAAACTTTATGGAAGTCATCATACAGGCTGGAGTAGGCATTATGTGGCACAAATATTTGGGGTCTCACATGTTTTTGTACATATCCCCTTATTTGTGCACTTGGAAATGAATGCAATCAACTCATGGGTTCATTAAGCCATCGTTGTATGGGATGGTTTATTACTGTCATTTGAGGTTGTTTCCAGTTTCTGGATATCATGAATAAAGTACTTATGAAAATGGGCGAACAAGTGTCCGTGGGGGTAGGATAGACCATCCTTTGGGTCTAAGCCCAAGAGTGGAATATTTGAGTCCTGAAGTAGGTCAATTACCAGTTTTGAAAGGAATGGCCATATTGATTTCCATAGAGGCTGTACAAGTTTGCACTCCCACAAGCAATGGAGGAATGTTTCTCTTGTTCCCGTCTTTGCTAGCATGACCTGTCACTTATGTTATTGATCACAGCCATTCTAACAGGTGTAAAAGAGAATCTCAGAATAGTTTTGATTTGCATTTCCCTGATGGCTAAGGATGTTGCACATTTCTTTAAAACATTCTCAGCCTTTTGAGATTCCTCTGTTGAGAATTCTCTGTTCAGTTCTGGACCCCATTTTTTATATGAATTTTTTGGTTGTTGATGTCTAATTTCTTGTGTTCTTTGTATATTTTGGATATCTTTGTATCTGATGTGGAGTTGCTGAACATCTTTTCTCATCATGTAGGCTTTCATTTTGTCCTATTGACTGTGTCCTTTGCCTTACAAATGATTTTCAGTTTCATGGTGTCCCAGAATCATTATGAGGACAAACAACATTCTGTTTGTTTCTTTATCACTTTATGGGAAAACATAAATATGGTCGAATATATCTGTATTCTTTGGTAATTTTAAGGTCTATGAGGAATAATAGCTAGCTTTTGTGGTATAGGATGATAGGAGATGCTGTAAAGGTAGAGGCAGGAGAAATATGAGTTACGGATAGCCCAAACTAAGAAAGATCAATGGAATTTTTGTAGCATGATAGAGTGATATGGGCTCAATACCGATTAAGTTAAGTTTGCATAAAAGAAGCTCACGTACATTGCCAGAGAAATCAGAGATTTGTGGGTAAAACCAAATGATTGACTTTTCTCTCTTTCCCCCGTGAAGTACAGTATTTCTATAGAGTCAAGCAAAAGTTTTGTTTTCATCCTCCTAAGAATTTTATAGAATGTTATTCTACAATGATTATCAGAGAAGTGTTCTCCTGTCTTTAGATGAATAAGAATTTTTTAATAGTAGGCCACGTGCATAGTGTATTTGTTCAGCAGCTCCAAGACTGGGGCATGAATTTCTATAAGTCAGTAACACTGACAGTGAGTACACACAACACATAGTATAATTTTCACAGTACTTCAAGTTTATTTTTCTTCACAACCTGAGAGCAAGACTAGAAAGGCACTACAGAGTTTCCTTACAAGCTTCTATATTTACTTTTAAATCCATACGACTACTTCATTCATTTTCTCTCATACTTATACTTAAATAATACCTGCCACTTCTCATAAAAATAAGGATTTTATCAAAACATAAAATATTGGTCATTTGACAGAACTTACTTCTAAACTAAATCACATAGTGAATAGGGAGGTCATGTGTCGTTATATGATGGTATAATGTTCTGTTATATTATAGATTTAGCTATTTTATTTTGATACATAGTACATAACTTGCTCTTCTATTAGTTATAAACATAGACACAGGTGTCCACACACACCACCACACATACAACACTCTATTTACGTGCATCTCTAGCTAATGGACGCAAAGCTTTCTGACTTACTTACTTTTCTGATGTCATTTAGTTAGTGATATGACTTATGTTTCTGAGCGTGTAATACCTGAACCACTCTTGCTGAAGTTTAACTCTGACGAGTTCAGAGTTTTTGAAGGAAGTTCTTCCTTAGGACCTATGGTTAGAGAAAGTTTTCCCAACAAGATGTTTAAAGATGCTATAGACTAATTATTGTTTCCTAACTGGCAGTAAAACATGTTGCTCACAGCAGTAAGCATGCATTCCTGGCTGTGTTATGGGTGCACTGGGTGGCTCAGTAAATCCTGTTCTCGCTTCTCCTACGTCCTGGGGAAGACTGAGTGTGTACCCAGGGCTGCTTTTGCAATCCTGCAAGAGCCGTCTCAGGCTCCAGCAGTTTACCCCATGCTCACTCTCACTGTGTAACTGGGTTTTGAAAAGAAGGACAAAATATTCCTGCCTCTCTGTACCTACATCAGGTTAATTCTGCCATGTTCTTTCAGACAGAGAAAAACACACATTCAGTCCAGATTTAACTTTCATCTCTGATGAGAGGGGCTGCAAATCAACTGGAACAAGAATGTATACAGAAATACTACATACTGTTTTCATTGAAAACTTTTGACCAACCTTGGAATTTTATTTTTTGTTAGCTTTGTTATTCACTTGTGCCAATGACACATGTTATGTGAGAAAAACTACTTAGCGAGTGGACAATTTCACCTTTAGTCATATTTACATATCCACCACTCTCAACAGATGTCATGACTCCATTCCTTTATTTGTCGCAAACACATTCATTTACAGGTAGCCACTGTCAAACCATCACACTTTCTACCCTTATAAATTAGTTTTCACACTCTAAAGTTTTAAGTCTGTATAATTATATAGTATGCATTTATTTATATTTTGACTATTACACTAAATATAGTGACTTTGAGATCTTTCTGCAAGGTAAAAAAATGCTCTTAGTCAACCTCATTTCCTGGCAGCAACTCTGTAAAACACAGTGGATTAACAAGGGAGAAACATAACAGGTGATTCTGTGGGTTTTGCTTAATATAGGGGGCCTCATAAATATATGAAGAAACAACACTTACATTTGAGTATTATTATAGTTGGCTTAATGAAGTTGATAGCTATAGCAAGGTAAGAGAGGAAAGCTAAGATATACCATTATTAATTTATGAAAAGAAGACGGGGGGCATTTAGCAAGAAAGGTGTGTTTAAATTCATCTCTGTACCACTTGCTTGGAGAAGCAAGGATGCACCTCTCTACTGGATGCAGGTAGAGGTAGAAAGAAAATCTTTAACTTTTGTTATCTAGTTTAGAGACAAGAGGTGAGAGATCAGAAAGCAATTGCTGTGCCTTTCCTTCTCAGTAAGTGAGAAGACAGATTGGAGGCAACAAGTTATGAGCTACACTGCCACATGTTGTTTTGTGTCTCTGGTTCTTTCTTTTTTGCTTCACAGTAGCTGTCTGTGCTGAAAGGTTCATCGATTCACCTATTGGTGGATGCTTAGGTGGTTTTCAGATATTGTCAATGCCAGGAAACATTGCCATAAATTATCTTTTCTCTGTGTGTTTACCTTGACCGGTATGTAAGCACATGAGGTTGTGTTTGTGTACAAACATATAGAGACCAGACAGCATTGGATGTCTTTTTTTGAGAACCATCATCCTTGAATTTTGAAACATGGCCTCTCATTCACTGGCCTGGAACTCAAAGACTAGGTTAGGGTAGCTAGATGGCAGGACACAGGTCTATCTCTACCACAAGCCAACTCAGGATTTGCAAATGAGCATATCACGCCTGGCTTTCTTTTTTAAACAAGGGATTTCAGTACTGAACTCAGGCCCTTGTGCTTATGAGGTGGGTCTACCAGCTTAACTATCTCCACGCCCAAACTAACTTTTCCATGTACATATGTTTTACCTTATCATCTGTAAACATTTCCATATGTGAATAAATGGAGGAGCTCCACAACCCTCATCATGTTCAACTCACTCAAGCCTTTTAAGTATTTTGGTAGGTGTGTAGAAATAACTTCTTGTAAACTTAGCTGTGAGATGTGTTTCTCTAATGACTGACATTTGAGCAGCCTTTACACAGTTACTTAGGATCCATATGTTATACTAAAATGTGTTCAGATGATTAGGTCATAAATTAATTATTTTGATTTACTCATTATTTGTTATTTTGAATAATTTTTTACATTTTTCTCACACAAACCTTTTGTTTATGTTATCAGTTCAAACTATTTCTTTTCTTTCTTTTTTGTTTTTTGTTTGTTTGTTTGTTTTTGAGATAGTTTTTTTCTCTGTAGCGCAGACTGTAGACCATGCTGACTTTAAACTCACAGAGATCCATGTCCTTCAGCCTCCAGAGTGCTGTGACTAAAGATGCACACTTCCACCACCAACAACTATTATTTCATAGTCTGTCTTTTCATTTTGTTTTTTCCCCCATTTTCAAAGCAGTTAGCAAACATACTTCTTTATGAATATTTTTCTTTTAATGTTTGGTGCCTAAGTCAAAAGAAAATGAGAGAATACTATGTCCTAGAGATTCTAATTATTTTGAATTGAATTTCAATTTTTGTACATTATACAATTATAATTGTTTATTTTTCTCTTGTTAGTATAAAACTGGCCTTTATACTCTAGTTGAAAATAAATTTCTGATTTTTTCCATACAGGGTTTCTCTTGTAGTCCTGGCTGTCCTGGTTGGCCTTGAACTCATAGAGATTAGCCTGCCTCTGCCTCTAGAGTGCTGGAATTAAAGGGATGCAACACCGCACCTGGCTCAATTTCTGAGTTTTTGGTGTGTTCCATCAATACATTTTCTGTCATGTGCCAAGACATTGCTGTGGGGACTGCAGCTTCTATAACATACATTGAGGTCGGGTCATATAAATTGTCTAATCACATTCTATTTCAATGTGTTTAAACTTCATGAGGTCCATTCAGTTACTGTGTAAATTTCAGAATTATACTGTGGGATTCTGCTGGATAAAGTTGAAGTATGACTTCTCTGGATAGCTGCTTCATGTTCATTCTATGAAGGCAGACACCCTTTCTTTCCTTTCTTTCTTTTTTCTTTTTTCTGAGACAGGGTTTCTGTGTGTAGTCTTGGCCTTCTTGGATTCACTTTGTAGACCAAGATGGCCTTGAGTTTACAGAGATCTGCCTGTCTCTGCCTCCTGAGTGCTGGAATTAAAGGTGTGTGCCTCCACGCCTGGGTCAGATGCCCATTCCTTAGCAGAGTCCTCACTCCACCTGATCTGGTAACCCCAGATTTTGTAAGGAGTTCCACATAGCCCCACCTTTTCCTGATAGGAATTTGACCAGCAACCACACGGAATTCTTAAGAGTACCACAACTTATGCTGAGCAGATCCTAGCTTCCAGAAAAATGACCTTTAATTGTACCTAGAAGTCATTCCCTCACACATAGTATAATTAAGTATTGTTTTTTCCTTCTTGTGATGAGACCTCTCCCTACTCTTACTGCATATAAATGAGCTACTGTACCACTGCATGTAGATTAAGTAACCTAGCACCCTTAGCCCTAGTGAATCAGACACATTCACCCTCAAAACTCCTCCTCACTACCCAAGGTTTATAAGTAAAGGTTGGGTGGCTGGTGTTGTTGGGAAGGTGCTCATGCTCACATGTGCTCATGCTCACTTGCTCTCTTGCTTACCATTCCTCCATCATGACCATCTGAAACTCCATTTACTCCTGGGTGGGGGCTGCTGCTGGACGTCCAGTGGTCAGGTAACAGTGATGGGACTGCCTTTGTAGCTGCTGAGGCCTGTTCCACCCCAATAGGTAGCCATGATAGCTTGGTCCTGACCCCCAACAATGCACCACTGGGTCTGCATCTCAGCCGACCTTCCTGCCATTAGTTGTCAGACATCCTCTTGCTTCTGCTGTACTTGGTACAGCAGCTCAAACAAGGACCTACACTTTGTATCATCACTGGTTTGTGGAGCTCCTGACTCTCCACTCACTTCTGAGACCTTCATCCTCATTCTAAAAAGAGCTAAATATAACACCTGGTATGACAACTCATTTTTCATCTACTCCAGAGAGGCAAGAAACCTGGATTAGTGCCTCGGCCATGAACCTCATATCTGAGTGCTCTAATCTGCTCCTGACCAAGAAATGGGACTTGGCCCCTTATATCTTAAGTTCTGTCCATTCTAGTTCAGAGTTACGCAGCATCTGGACTTGCTATCCCAGGGCCCAGGACAGCCACTGGATGCTGAATGCCAATGAACAACATTTTATTACCTGTATTTATTAAACAACCAGCTGAAATTTGATTGAAATTTGATGGATGTGGATGGATTAGTGAGAAATTGGATTCTTTTTTATATTGACCATTCTGATGTATGAACATAGATGAATCTTCATTCATTTATGTCTTTAATTTCTCTCAGCAATACCAGTTACATGTTTCCTTAGCATATCTATGAATGTTTTACCTGTTCTTTCTTATATTACAGAAAATGCTGCTTTTAGCATTTCTGGTTATTCTTTGTTAGTGTGTAGAACTAAAATTTATTATCTATTGTTCTGCATCTTACACAAGTACTAAATTTTGTTAACACTACTAGAAGACTTCAGGGGATTTCAAATGTACTTCTACATGATCAATTTGTCTATAGAGATTTGAGCTGCCTTTTAATTTTTCTTTTATTTTCAATCTGAAGATGTTTTGTTCATTTTCCTTGCCAGAGTGTACAAACTGGAATACTCAGTAAATGCTTGAGAAAGGATTTTTTTCCTGTTCCTAATCTTAAAAGAAAACAATATTTTAATATTAAACATAATTATTTTGTTTTTGAAGAAATTCATCATCAAATTATCATCATTTGATCATAAGCTAAATGTATTTTTAAAACAAATATTAATTTTGTTGTCATCATATTTTTAAATGAATTATGATTCTATTTTGGAGTTTATTAATATGACAGCAATGAAAAATTAAATGGTATTCATCTTTGTGTTTCCTGAAATAGCTTATATTTGGATTACCGCTTTAATATATTTGATTTATTTAAATACAATGAGTTGTATATATGTTCTATGTAAATATTGGTCTATGGTCATCTTGTAATGCTTTTTCTCACATTTGGTGTAAGGTTGATGATGGAATCATTAATAGATTAGAAAAGTATCTCAACATCTTTCAGTTTTAGAAATGTTTGCCTAGAATTTATATCACTTTTGTCAAGAGCAAAGCTTTTAAATATCCAAATATAATTTTAGAGGTTTTTTTTTTCCCCTTGTCCTTGAACTGCTCTGCTTTTGCCTTGCTTTATTGTGTTACACATCACTATTTATAATTGTATGTTTTCTCCTGTCTTGCCTTGCTTTATGTGAGTTTTATTGTGTTACACATCACTATTTATAATTGTATGTTTTCTCTGTCTTACCTTGCTTGTTAATGTGAACAACAGAAAGGAATTCTTGTATCTTCTTGGTCATTTCCTCTAATCCTCCCAGACAGCTCATTTCTTAGATTTAGACAAATCTTCACAACAAATACAGATCAGTTCCTTCATTAAAAGCATAATGAGTGTCAGTATATGGAAGATTATCCTTGTGGCTCTGTTCTATCAAGTTGTCTTTGCTCATAACACTATGTACTTTGGCCAGGAAACTCATACATATCTTCTGGTACATTGAGAGGAATACCAACTGCTACCTATGCTTCCTCTTCCTCATATAGATTTGAAATTATGGCTTATTGTACAATTTCCTACTCAAAATAATCAATGATAATGATCAATAAGTATTTGAAATCACTCCTTTACTTTTTAAACAAATTGTGATGTAATACTGCCAGGAATGTAGCTCAGTTGTTGCAGCATTTGCTTAGTGTAGGAAAAGCCTTGAGCTGATTCTCAGAACTACGACCAGGCAAACCATGTTTTTATAACTCTGCTTTGACACAAATCATCAAAAATATGACACTGTAGGATAAATAAATAACATAAAAATTACATAGATAACACCTGAAATGGTAGCAGAGGAGAAGGCTCTGGGAGCATTTATAACCTCACTGTGGCTCCAATTTGATGTATTGTTATCAAGTAAAAATGGAAGCAGATATAACCATATTCTTGTAAAATATTGCCATAGATCAATGCACTTGAAACAGAACCGAATATTTTGTCTGTGTTATCACTTGTGAGAATATTTGGTGACCCAGTTTCATTCTAGTAGAAACGTCCACATATCTGGCTCTTTGTCCAAGCTCAAATATCCAAATACTTGACCTCTTCCTATTGCTTCTCTTTCTTCTAATATCTTTTTGTTTTTTCATGTTGCATATGTCCATACTTAGACTTCACTTCTACCTTACAACATCCAATAGACCACAGTCACAAATTATAGTAATGACTATTTCATGTTTTTACTCCACTTCAAACCATTAGTTCCTGAATAAAAGACACAGAGACATTTTGGGTTTATAAATGCATTGAGGCACAATAACTGGGCAGATATCAACCCTCTAAGCTTTTTTGCTATTTCCCAGCTACACACCTCAAGTTATTTATTGTTCCTGCCCAGACTGCTTATGTGCCTCATGGTGACCTGATTATAGTCCATACTGACCCATGGTGATTTCCTTACTCAGCTTTGTCTCCTACCTCATGATCCCTCTCTGACACCAAGCTCATGGAACCTAAGCTCCATCTACCACTCTTCTGCCTAGTTACAAGCTTTTAGATAATTTATTAGCCAGTTAATGTTAAATTAGGCAGAGTAAAGTTTACACAGCAATTGCTGGTGTATGTGCGCATGTACTCATCTTAACTGGAAGCAGATTTCAGAATCCACTGTGTAGCATTAGAATACATAGCACCAGGCCAACCCTCAACAGCAAACAGAACATGTGAGAACACATTTCTCAGCTGAAGTTATCTCTACATAATTTTCAATTAAAACCTCATGATATTCTTACGTCACTGAGTAAAAACCTCCATGGCTTCCATTTGTGGGTTGCCTCTGCTTGTTTCTCCAGTCTTTCATTACTGCAAAGAGACTCTAGAGATTTAAAGCACTTATTAACATTGTCATTCATTTCTGCCTAAGCTACACATAATAAAGCATTTCTTTATATCTTTTTTTGTAATTACTGTTTATATTGATATACAATATAGTGGGTTTTCTTATCTGTTTTCATATATGTTTATCATTGTATTTCATTCATATTAAAATTCTTATTACTATCAATCTCTCTGTCAAGCTGGACATCTTCTCCCTTCAGATAGTACCTTGTATTTTCATATCATATACATGCACTGTATGTACACATACATAAATTTGAATTCCGCGGCAGTAAAAAAGAATGCAGTGTTTGTTTCCCCCCTTGCTAGCTTCCCTTCCCTCTTGTTTCTCCATCCTCTCTTCCATTATTTATTTCTTTAAAGACTTTGATGATCAAGTATAGATACTAATTACAAGTTAAGGAAGTGATTTTTTTCAAGATTGCCTTTCAAGCTCTGAACTTCAAAGGATAAATTTCATATCACTGATTGTTCTATTATGGATTTTTGTATTCTAGAAACAAATTGCTCTAATGCTCTAAGGTTACTGAAATAATAACACTCTTTTCTTTTCAAAAATAATTTCTCTACAAATTGCTAAAGCACCACATTGATGAATGATCATCACAGAAGGAAACAGTTCTTAATATTTTAAATAAAGTACAGCCAAATAATTAGGGCTTTGTTGATGTGTCTCTAGTATGTGGTTTTTCTTGTAGGCAGATATTATTATCATGAAAAGGTTTATTTCATTTTCATGTTTCTTGCTGTATCTGTGTGTACACACACATACATGTGTGTTAATGTAAGTTGGAGTAACAGACAGTGTGAGCCACTTATGTGTGGTCTGAAAGTCAAACTCTGGGCCATATTTACCACAAAAGAATTTTGATTTTCCCTCAATTTTCTTCACCATGCGTCAATCTACTTCAAATACTTAGTGTCACTTTTTTGTTGTTGTTTCTGTCTTTTGTTGTTGTTGTTTGTTGTTTGTTTTTGATGACAAAATAAGCAAAATCATAATTAACAGGCAGACTAACAACAGATTTTCAACTCTTAGATATGGTATAGCTTTAATTGATAGTCATGAAAATAAGAATAAAATAATAACTCTGCATTCCACCACCTTATCAAGTCTGAACATGTTACTCTTCTTCTCCAGAAGGTGCTGGTTAGTTTTAAAAAGATGCTGTGGTGAGACATAGCAATGACCAAGCTCCTAGGAGAAACTTAGCTGTCTCTGAAAGGGAGTCTTGTTTCAGTGTACTCAAGAGTCTACTTTTTCATTACTGTAGTCTTTGAGCACATCTGATTATATGTTCTACATCCACAATTCTGATGCTTTCTCACAGCCTGAGACTTTCTATGTATGATGTATAACTAACAGGATTATCTTAAAACACTCAAATAATACAGAGACAGCACATAGCAGATATCATTGTTGAAGATATTTTATGCATGTGTGTGTGTGTGTAGGATGGGGAGGCTGCATTAGACTATCCAAAACTATAGGTAATAAATTCACTATCAAACCACTGAGAATATGGAATGTTTACAAGATGTTTCACCCAGACAACCTGGTTGAATGTCATTTTGTTCTGCCTGTATCAATAACACTAGGGTGTCTCTTCCTTGATGGAGAAGAAAATACACTCATTTCACTTATCTCCTGTCCCATTATCCTATTTACTCCTGCATCTATGTATGACCTAGTGGCATCTTGAAGACTGCAAGTGGCATGAAAAGCTGGTGTCAGTTTCCTCTTAGCACACCCTGTCCTGAGGTCAGGTGGTTGGTGCTGGCACATTCCATGGTGAGTCGGTAGATGGCAGTGTGTCTGAATCTAGTGAGAGGGAAAACTTCAGCTTAAAAATAAAGAAGATTTTGAAAGCTGTAAGGCCACATGGGGGCCTGATGCATGGGCCAAGAGCTTGGCTCTTTATTTTTGGCTCTTCTGAATAAGTTTATTTGAGTAAATGGAGACTAGCCACTTAACTTTTGTTTCGCTTGTTTTCTTGACCTTGGAATTAGACAGAATACTGTGCTTCTTCCCTTCTCCATTACAAGGACACTGTGAGTTTAATCAGACTTCAGAATCATTTCCGTACTCTGAAGAAAGACTCTTTATGAATTCACTGTGCTATTTATAATGTGGGTGGCAAAACTGATGTGGGCTGTTCATCTGGGCTGGGAAGTAAATAAACAGAAGAGATTGGCAAGAGCTTTCTTCTCTAGTCCTGTGCCATAAAATGTTGACTGGTTTTTAAAAAAGTAGCCCCACTGGCTTTCAGGATGCAAAATAACTCTTGCTACTTGGAAAGAATATAATTCCTCAGGGCCACAGAACTTGAAAATCTTGGCAAGAGACCTATACTGCCTTGGCGATTTCATAATCTAAATATCAACTGTTCTTTGACTCAACAGCTTCAGTCAGATACAGTAATTTTCACTTCTGACTGCTGTTCAACAGGAAAATTTTCACTTTGATGTTTCACACCAATGCTAGCTAATGATAAATGAGAAGTTAAATTGTAAAACAGGAATACCACTGACTGGTTTGCTGATGTGAGCTAGCTACACTTCAGGACACTACTTCCACAAGAAGTTAAGATCTTGGACTTAAACCTACATTTATATTCAAGGCACTCCCAATGGTCATGGCAAAACTGTATTGGGGCAACTGAAAGCATGGCTTGGAATATGGCAATCTACCTCTGTTCATGGCTGAGCTTCTCCATCATGAGATTTTGTGCCTTTGGGACCATAGAACATTTAGAGTGTGATAGAATCAATAATTCTTTGTAGATCTACCAGAGGAGATCTGTCTGTCAACACTGATGCTGGTTTCATCCAGTCTTTTTGAGAGGATAGAATTGTAACTATTGATTACTCTTCTAGAGGCACAAATATACCTTGTTGACATGACTTGAGCATAGAGCATACAGCATGTCTGGGTAACACTTATTTAACACACAGACAAACATTGGATGTAGATAGAGAAAGCTTGTCCAATATCATCATTCACTGTCAAAATGCTAGCAAATGATTAAGCTTTAGGTGATCTCTTCCATAGTAAACCTGTATCTCAGACAAGTGACTTTTGTGGTATCCTGTCTCATCTGTAAGACATCCATCCTTCTAATTGGATAGCAGATAGCTGGTTTGTTTGAATGTCATGTCACAGTTTTAATTTAAATATGCATAAGTATCAAAATATGCTCAAGAAAATGTCACATTACCCTCAAAATCAAAGTACCAATTATGTTGTTTGGGTTCTGCTTTTGACACTGTTCTTATTAAACTGATATCCCCAGAATTGTAAAAGAACCTATTGTCTCAGTTTCACAATGTATTCTATTTGCAGTGCAAACATTAAGAATTAGACTATAGGAATATGATTTCATAGTTTCAAGGACATGGAAGCAAAGGCACATTGCTTGAAATGATTGAACAATTATTACTATGCATACAACACAGGATCTAGTCACACAGAGGTGGCTGACATGACCATTTTACAACCACTCAACAGTATTAGTTGTAACCAAGGGAAAAATATAAGGTTAGAGTTTAATTAGAAAACTCATTTGCGAACTTCTTAGCCAATACGTCATTTTCTCTGAAGCTACATATTGATGCAAATAAATGATTCAAGGTAACAAGAGGAATAGCAAGTCATTAACATTTGTGCATATTTATACATAAAGCTAAAGTGGAAATAGTTGGGTATTACAGTCAATTTAAAGAGCATGAAACACTAGTCAGCTGTGGAAGTAGTAAGCCACAATTATCTATCAATAAGTCTGCTTGGTAACAGAGAACCAAATCCTCATCAGTGTTTGTTGATGACAGTTAAACCCAGTTAGCTTCAGAATGAACACGGAGGTTAAAGACACACATTTTTAATGCTGTTTACAATTTATTATACTTAATTTAGAAAGCCACTATCCATATATAATTTTGGATAACCTCTTGGGCATTTCATGGGTAAATCAATATGCTCCTTTCAGTCTGTGGGGGAAAAAACCCAACAATTTCTCCTTTCAATAGTTCTACCCTGGAGTATGATGATGTTCAGAAAAAAGCTGTCCTGATAGGCTACATGTCAGCTTAGTGGATACCTGAGGTACTTAATGAGAGTATCTGCTCTGTATGCTCCATGTTCACACTCGGGAATTGAAATGCCATGCTTTCTGATGTCTGTGGTCACTTGCTTTCTTGCCTCATTTTAGTATTTACCTCTCTGGCTGAGAAAGCCGATTTTTATTCTTGGGTTGTCATATTATTGTAAAAAAATGAGGGGTAGAATTTAGTAGAAAGCTTGATATTTTATACTGATAAAAACAAAAAGATGATGATTCCAAAATTCAGATTTTTGAAAAATCATAATTATTTGTCAAGAAAACCACGATGGTGTCTGTCACTCATGATTGTGTACATTCTTAACATGTCATAGTTCAATTTACATTGGTTTAACAAGCCTGAGGGATTTTTGTCTAAGGTAAACAAACATATGACTCAGTTTAGTAGCAATTGGGCTTTCATGAATATGAGTTTTTTATGGCCCTCATCCTCTCGGGTAGCCTAACCCTTAGACGGAGTTTCTCCAGGCTCGGATGTGCAGTAACAGATGCATCAAGATGATGAACATTGACATTTCTTTTGTGTTTAACATGTCTACTGCCTTTCTGAAGGTCAACATCCAACGGTGGCTTAAATGAATAGCCTGTGCCTACAGAGAATATGGAAAGATACATGGTTAATTCAGTTTCAGATTGTGCTTGTCTATTAATTAGTAAACTTATCCATAGAACAAGTCAACATGTTGGAAATATTATCAATGCAAATCATGGTGGTGGAGGGAATAACTTTTACCAATAAATTAAGCAATATCATCAAAGAGCATAACCATGAATTGAAATAGGTAGTTTTCCAAGGGTAAATGGAGTATTATTATTCAAAGGAAGGAAAATGGATCATGCAAAGAAAGTACATGTAGGGCCTTTCCGCATGTCTGTTCCTATGACTTGGTGTTTGCATAGATCATTCACATATATTACGTGTAAGTGAAATGAAGTTCCTGGGTCAGAATGTCCAACTAAAGCCCAATGTATATTCACTCATGGACTGCACCTCAGCATTTGATTCTAGTCAATAGACAGGGCCTTCATAGAAAACACATGTTACCAAAAAACTACTTTTGACAAGATCCTATATCTCAACATGTGTCTTTGTGCTGGGCTGTAAAGTGTGACATGTTCTGGGGTGTGTTTCAGAGCTGATGATTCCCAAGACCCAGAAGAAAAGGAAACTGAGCTCAGCAGTACAGGAAGTCTGGATATTTGCAGAAGAAACAGAAAATCGTTCCAACATCTGGTGCATCAGTAACACAGTGAGAAGGAGAGGTCTGGGGACAGCCTTTGTTGAGAATGGTTCTAACACAGCAAATAGAATAAATTCCGTCTTTCAGAGTGAGCGTCCTCATCCGCACTGGATGTTTGTGAATATCTCAAAGACACTATTCATTTTCTCTTGGCAGCAGCCTGTGAATTAGGATTTTAAAAAAGTTTACAAAGGCCTCTTCTATTACACTCATAAAAGTTATTTTCAAAATGAATCATGAAGAAGTGTGTTTGCTAAATATCTTTCCAACTATTATCAGGGACCTACAAATTTGAGGGAAAAATATTAGAATTCTAGGCTTGAGAGAGACACATTAACTGAATTTTAAAATTATAAACGTCTTGATGTTGTCAGCTCCCAAAACCACCATATTATTCTGACATCATTAAGTTAATTTAAGATACAAAAAGAAATAATTTCTTATTATAAGTACTAAAATGTGTATCTTATTTCCTTATGTATTTCTGACTTTAAGATAATTCTACAACACTCTCTTTTGCAAAGAAGTATCTATATTCATTCTTGCTTTTTATTTGCCTTTATAATGCTTTCTATTGCACTTGTTGGTCATAAAATGAATTGCACAAATATTAAAATCCTTACCTGATTTAAGACATCATTCAGTTTATAGATAATGTCATTACAAGGCTATACTGGATTTAACAGAGAATTTAACACACACACACACACAAATGATCAAATATGTCTTATTCTAAGCACCATGTTCTTGGTTTCCTGTTGAGTGGAAGTATTTAAGTAAAGTAACCAGCCTGACTTCTGATGACATGATGCTTTCTGGGCAAAGTTTAAGTTCCTATACCTAATATTAACTCAGAAAGGAGTAGATCTGATACTAGTTTTTGTCATGCAAAAATGAGCAGTATGCTGTTAATGTTCTTATGATTTCATAGCTTATGAACTACAGGCAAACCTCTTAGGAAAAGAAGTCTGAAGCTAGTAGCCTCACCAAGTGTATTTAAGGGCTGGATCTCACCATGGACTAATGGGAGATCCTGAAGATGTATTTGCAGTCCAATACTTAAGGGGGCTCCAAAAATAGAGTAGGTAATATACTGAAAATCACCTTAGCAAACAAAAAGATGCATTATTCTAAATGCTACGCTACATGGAGAGGAGTCTAGGACCAGGCGTTGTGAATGACTCTACTACCTTACAGTGAGAGGTCCCTGGTAAGTCCAGAGTCTTAGTTGCCTAAAAGGCTGAACAGAGCAATTGAGCACTCTAGCTTTTCTGGGCAATTTTGAAACATTGTCTCTCTAAAACAAACTCATTTTATCTGGAGGAGGGGGCAAGGCTAAAATTGAATCATTGATAGAGGGATTGGCTAACGTGAACGAGACCTTAGGTTCAAATTGAAGGTTGTAAATATTAAATAATAAAGAACAGATAAATAATATAAAACGTAAATAAACATCCTGTCCTATAGCAATGTATTCCCTTTGTGTGTAAAGTGAAGGACATGAGAGGTTAGCGTACTCCCTACTGGGTTGTCAGAAACCCAAGGAACACACAACCACATGCCATACAACCCCATGCCCTCACTAGGGAACCCAATCTTCCCTGTTCATCCTTTACCTTGGTTAAGACTTAACACATGGAACAGACCATGGTATGCTGGTAGAAGTTAGGGGCAGTATATCTCTGACCTCTGCAGCCTCTTTGTATTAGTCACTGCGTTTAAAGGAAAATAATGAGCAAAAAAATGTACTACATGGAAATATTGAGAAATAATTTATTATGTTGGACATATTTTGATCAATGCAAAAGCAGGACTTTAAAAATGATTTGAAAAAATAACTTCTAAGGCCATATTGCTTAAAGTAAATCCGTTTTAGTTCCTGTATTGTGGGGTCAGAGCAGGTCAAGTAACCTCAATTCTACTATCTCAAAAGTGAGAGGCAAACCAATTGCACACAGCTGCAGCGGGATTTGAGCAGAGGGCATACTGAAGGAGAGCTAATATTGGTAACTGCCGCTATCACAGGCATCTATGTGGGACAGGGAAAGCTTCAAACAAACAGCTCGAATGAGAACAGCAAAGCTCAGGCAAAGAACACTAGCTTCTGAATTGGTGCCACTGCAGTGAAAGAGGGGGAAATGCTGGCTTTTTTCATAGTCACACATAGAGAGTCACCAGGTCACAGCAGAGTTTGGGAACCTGTGAGAAGCCCAGACTTAAGAAGCAATAGGTATAATACACCAAGAAAGACAGGTCAGCGTATTATACTCTGTAATGATGTGGCATTAGGTCATTGAGATAAAACATAACCTTTAGGAAAATGTAAGTTTTAAATGAATTCAAGAAAGGTTTGCTCTTCCATATTATTTACTCATCTGGAAAGAATAAAGTCTCATATGTATATACTGCATGAATAAATTTAAACATGAATAAATGCTATATATGTTATAATCTTGTCCTTTCTACAAATCTCAGATTCCATATTTAGAGTTAATTTCCTCAGTACTATTCTGTATTCCTAAAACTACGGTATTTAATTTTTAACGAATTAGTCACTATTGCTTTTTATCTGTAAGTTGATATGGTAAGATTTAAAATAAAATTTAAGACACAGTTGAGGTATTAAGCTAAACATTTTAATTAAGATCTTAATGTTAGTAAACTATGAAGATACATTCTCAAAATGCCTACTTTCAATCTAGACACACTTGTATATATTCATGTTTACTTTTTTGATTCTTTTGTTTCCTCTCAATTCAATTCTGTTAAGTTGATATATTCTGACTTGTTACATCTTTCTCTTGAAACATTCTATTTCTTCTAGTTTAATTGAGACAGGTATTTTACTTCTCACCCATTTTCATACTCTCCCTGGGACATTAAATATGTATAGTTATTCCCTACATGCTCAGGTTCTTCCTCTTCCTGGGGATCTACAGCAAAGTACAGTAGGCTGAATGGCTTATGGAAAACAATATCCCTTTACTAACGATGCCTTTTATATGACCATATTCTAGCCAGGGTTCTCTTTCGGTTTGTAGACTTCCAGCTTGTTAGTGTATTCTTACATGGAAGAAAAAAGCAAAAGAAGTCTCTGGACTCCTTTAGAATTTTTTCTGATCCCAGCTATTCTGTATGTCTGTTGTACTTTATACATCTTTTTCCGGCAACGCAAGTTAACTCTCAGAAGAACAACTGCACAAAGTGCAGATTTTGAGAGACTTGAGACCACTCATGCTTCTTTGGAATGTCTCTGTTCCCCACTTTCCTCAAGGCTCAGGATCCATGCAGAAGGGGAAGAAGACATCACTAACGAGCTGAACCTGGTGGAAAATTCAAAGAAACATTATTTTTCCAAAGAAACAGGGATGATGCCTATGTGAGGTCACAGACACTGTGGTAACATGCACAGGATGCAGCCTTGGGAGAGTCCAGCATGGAGAATGAGAGGAAGCACAGAGTGGCACAGAATTGTGAAGCTATTTCCTATGACAGGTACTGGGAGAGAGAAAATCAGGCTTTCCAATGAACTGACACTGGATGTATCAACTATGCTCTAGTGCTGGTCTCATGTTCAGGAATAGGAATTATTGGCCAATAAAAAAGACACTGCGTTTTTGTGTGTATGTTTACGGTGTGTGTGTAAGAGATAAAGAGCATGAAGTTGAGTGGAAGACAGGTAAAGATGACCAAAATAATGTATATGAAAACATTTAAAGCTGTATGAGAGATTATGTATGGATGACTACATGTGTATATGTATATATATCTGCCATGTAAGCATATATAAGTTTCCAAGTCTCTCTCTCTCTCTCTCTCTCTCTCTCTCTCTCTCTCTCATACACACACACACACACACACACACACACACACACACACACACACACATCCTGTTTATGGAGGCAGAAAGAGGATGCCCAGTGTCCTGGTCTATCACTGTTCATCTTCGTCCTTTGAGACAGCACCTGAGTTAGATTTGTGGTCAGCAAGCTCAGGCAGTGATCCTTCTGTCCTTTTCTTTCCATCCCTTACATGACTGGAGTTACAAGCATACCATGCAACACAGGGTCTTGGTTGTGAGTGAAAATTTAAAACCAAATCCCCATGCTTACACAATTGTCACTCTTACACTCTCAGTGACTTCTGTGCTCTCTTCTGGGCTCTTAGAAGAACATTAATTTTATTCAAGAGAATTCTTCTTTCATGGATTAAACAGCTCTCAAAACCACACATCACAAAGAAACAACGTTTGGTGATTAATATTTCTACATATGAATTTTGTAGTTTTTCATCCAGGACCCTAAAATCTCTGCACATGCCTTTCTGAAAGCCTTGTGGGTGGTTATCTTAAACAGCATGTCTAACATAGACTTTCTTATCCTTCCCTCCTTCTCTCTTGCTGAATTAAAGCCCTCTCACTTCTGAGTTAGTTAATCCTGCTTGGTAAGGTTGCTGATTCCTTCCCTGGTAGTGGAGCCACCATGTCAAAATTTTCATCATGGTCTAGGAAGTAGTAGTTCTCTATCAAACTCCTAGACTTCTAAGGCCAGACAGTGATGACTGATGGACTGAGCAATTGATGGCTGTTTACCTCTTATGGCCCCCAGGTAGTGTGAGATAGCCTCTGTTGGACTGACTCGTAAGGCTTATAGCCTCAAGCATGGAACAATTACAGGTTCTCAAAACTCTCTCTCTCTCTCTCTCTCTCTCTCTCTCTCTCTCTCTCTCTCTCTCTCTCTCTCTCCACATATATGTATAAGCATGGATAAGTGTATATGTGTATGTGTGTATGTGTGTATGTGTGTGTGCTAATACCATCAGTTTTGTTCCTCTAGAGCAGTGCTTCTTAACCTTCCTAATGCTGTGACCATTTAACACAGTTCTTCACGTTGTGGTGACCCTAACCGTAATATTATTTTTATTGCTACTTCATAACTATAATTTAGCTACTGTTATGAATCATAATGTAAACATCTGTGTCTCTAATGGCCTTAGTCACCCACACCCAGTAAAAGGTTCTTCAGTCCCCAAAGGGGCCACAACCCACAGGTTGAGAACCTCTGCTCTAGAGAAACCTGACTAATATCGTGCAATGTGTGTGAGTATGAGTGATTGTGTGCATGTGTGTGTGTGTGTGAGAGAGAGAGAGAGGGAAAGAGAGAGAGAGAGAGGGAAAGAGAGAGAGAGAGGTGTATGTGTGCACTGTAAGTATGTTTTCCCATGTGTCAGTGCACAGGCATGAGTATGCATGTGGAGGCTAGAGACTGACATCAGGCTTCTTCTTCAATTGTTGGCCGCTTTATAAAAGGTGTGTTATCTCTTGCTTCAACCCAGAGCGTACTTTGACTGTCTATGGAGTTATCATGCTATGAAGCTCTCTAGTCTCAGATGCCACATGCTGGGATTACATGCAGGAACCACACCCACCTGGCTTTCACATGGTTCTGGGAAACTGAATCTTCATCCTTGTGAAATATGCACCTTGCACCTTTTTGAAAGTTGAGTGTCCTTGAAAAGATGATAATCATAGGTCAAGGATGACATGAGTTTTCTTTTTTAGTGTTTAAGAAATGTAGCTGTCACAAGATAATGAGGCATGCTATTGACATTCATTTGACTGACCTATGGAGTCTTTATCTGAGATGATGGCAAAAAGTTCATGTTTTATGTGCAGTATTATCTTCAGAGCCAGAAAGTCAAAATGAGACGCGCTGAGACTTGTATGTGTGAGGTTCATCCAGCCTCATTCTATAAATGGCTGGCTGATAGAGTGCTCCCTCTTTCAATTGTACAATTATCTACTTAATTGAAAACTGAATTTAAATATTTTCCTGGGGGAAAATGCCAGTTTGATGCTCTGTTTAAAAAAAAAAGTCTTTTCAGATGTTAAAAAACACTGTTGCAGGCTGCAGTGATTTAGCATGCATTAAAATTAAGTATCTAAAATATCTATAGGGCCTGAGAAGGTGTATGGAAATGAGCTGCTTTCCAAATTAATGCCACAGGAAATGACAGCTAAGCTGATCTCTTTTCACAGGCTTTTAATGATATATTTCTCTCAGGGTTTGAAAGAATTTTAGATGTGGCAGCTCTTTACTGTAGGGTGTGTGGATGATTCAAAGTGAAATTAGTCTTGGGTTGTACTATGTGAGCTCCCAAATAACTAGTAGTTCTGCTTATAGACTCTCAATGTCCATAACTTTCAGATGATCCCGAAGGTGACTTAGTGAGGGATGATCATTTCTAACTCCTCCACACTACCAAGTTGACCTTCTTTTACATAGTTAATATTTAATTCATCTTCTCTAAAGATGCTTTTTGATTCTCATGTGTGAGTATGAACTTGTTCAATTACACATGTGTAAATATATGTATGTGAATCTGTGCATAAAGAGGGAAGCAAAGAGACTATTTGACGTGCCATTCCTTAGGTGCTGCCTATCTTGGAAGCAGTGTTTCTGCCTGGCTTGGAGCTGACTGAACAGGGAGTCCCAAGGACCTGCCCAGGCCATGGAAGTATAATGCATGTCACAATGTTTGTCTTTTCATCTTCTTATTTTTCTTGTTTTGGTTGCTGATTGTTTTTCTTTCTTTCTTTCTTTTTCTTTCTTTCTTTCTTTCTTTCTTTCTTTCTTTCTTTCTTTCTTTCTTTCTTTCTTATTGAGACAGTGGCTTTCTATGTATTCCAAATTGTGAGGAAATTCATTAAGTACACCAGGCTAGGTGTTACAATCACAGAGATCTGCCTGCTGGCCTTAAAAGCGCTTGCTATGGTTTTATGACATCTGAACCCTTTAGATGCTTGAATAAATAATGTGGTTTCTTTATTGTTCATTGCTGCAGGCTGAGCTGACCAAAACAGAGTACTGGGAAGCAGCCTTGATTTGCAGTTTGTTTGAGGTTTTAAAGGCAAAAAAAAAAAAAAAAAAAAAAAAAAAAAAAAAAAAAAAAACCAATTGTGACATATACAGAAAGGCAGCTGTAGACATCTGAGGCAAGCAAACATTGTTTTCAGAAGCAAAGAGAGCAGTTAAATGGTAAAGCAGTTAATCTTTAGGTCAGGATCACAATGTATAGGAATTTATGGCTGTTCCAGAGACCAGTTTACCTTAGGAATGTATGGCTGGTTGAATGTCTAGTTTCTTGTAGATATTTATGGTTTGTCTAAGTGATCACAGACCAGTCTTTACCTCGTTAGTTTTAGCAAGTAAAGTATTCTTAGGAATATTTTCAGCATAAACTGTAGTTTAGTGGCCCACTATACTCCACACCAAGCTTAATCTTTTCTTTCATAATTATCTAAACATGCTAAACACAGCTTGTTTTTTCCTCTAAAACCTTTTTATCTAAATAGCTAAATGGATCACTAAAACATATTGCACAAATATAGTTTGTATGACATTTGAGGGATGATTATCATAGTAAATATATATTATATGGTAAAATTAGAAAATATTGTAGCAGCATAAAACACAAACACTATTATACATATAACATAGACTTTAATTGTATTCAAAGTCATATTTTCACAAAATTGATTACAAATGAAATAAAAGGACTAGTTGTGTCTTATCAAGTAAAATTTTACATCGATATTGGCATTATTGCTTTTGTAGATGTTGTTAAGAAAATGTCAAAAATAAAATTCTCTTAAATAATGTACTTAAATTAATACAAAATCTATCTGTCCTTCTATGAAGCCATTGTGAGACTCTTTCCATATTCTCCTGTTGGACTCAGTGTTGAATGCTGACCAGGTTTCTTATTTTCAGTATTATCATAGCTGTAAACATAACAAGACAAAACCATTTGTTTCCTCTAATTTTGAAATATCCATCTTTGTATTACTAAAAGTTAATTATAAGGGAAAAGGTTCACTTTTTGGTTTTATTGGTCTCAAATAAAATTCTATCTACAAAGAGAAACAGTGAATAAATATCTGTTACATTAGGGCTCTCAAGTGGAGCCAAACTGAAAAAACAAAATGCACGGGTACACATGTGTGTGTGTGAATGTATGTATGTATGTGTGTGTGTGTGTGTCATGTGTGTCTGTGTGAGTGTTTGATTTATTGGAGTGATTGAAAGAGTACAAGCAACATCATTGAGAACCATCTGTCTGAATGACACTGAATAAAGAGGTCCAGTATCTTTTCTGTCTATAAGAAGATTCCATCCAAATCTAGCCTAGTGATGAAGGGCTGGTGACAAGCATAGCAATATTATAAAACCAAACAGTCAGAGTTATGAAAATAGAGATGCTTATTTCCAACCCTAAACTTTTAGACTTTGAAGTAATTAATTTTGGAATGGAAAAATATTACCTTTATGACAATATAAGTTTCTAATAATGCCTAAAAAGAAGCATTTGCATTTCACTATGAATTATTTGCTACATGCCATTTCTCTTTGTTTGAAAATAAGGGGACAATGTATATTTAAAAGTATATAGAAATGAAGTTTATTTCATTCATTGAACTATATTGTTTTACCATATATTAATAATTAGTTACCACTGAGACAGCTGCCAGTGAGTTCAGCATGCTTTTCTGCTTTTCATGGTTTGGGGAGGGGTTTGTCTTAGCTTTATTGGCTATAAAGCACTTTCATTTTCAGTTTTCCACAATGAAATTTAAAAATAAAAATAAAAACTCAAGAATTTTATCTTCTGGGATTCTGTTCCTCCTCCAGAGATGATGTCCACCAGCCCACCGCAGCAAGGAGAGCAGAAAACGAGATGCAGGTTCTAGAAGGCCATAAGTACAACAGAGATCAAACACTCTGGGAACCATGTCAGGAGCAAGTGCAACATTAACCATGGAAGAGAAAGGCTGTATACCCCTTATGGAATGGGTTGGGGACTTAGAGGTTAGATGCGCATAATTGCTTGGAATCAGGCACTTTAAGGATGCTTGCTTTGCATTTGGCAGCACACTTCTCTAATATGAACAGGAACACAGTATCTAATTATCAGATAGGCTCAGGGAGGGGAGAGCTAATAGGGAGCTGTGTCAAGGGCCATATATCAAATGTGGTTAGGGAAATCTATGTCTAAAAATACTGTCTCTGTCATCTTCTCATTTGGAAAGCTACTAACCTGCACTCCCACCACACTCAAGTAATCAAGTCTATTCCTTCTCAAGTCTCCGATGAAGTTGAAGACCAGGTAGCTTAGTTTTACAATGAAGCTTAGTTGTTTAGGGGTTAAGATATTTTTAGGTCTAGATAGATGTTCTAAGTTGATAATGATAAAATGTGATGGAGATTGATTTACATTCAGAATTTTAAATGCACCAAGATAGGAACGATGTCTTCTTCAAGGCTGTCAAATACAAATAGCCAAAACATTAAGAATGCAATATTTACATAATTCCTGATTGTCTCATGGTTCTTCTTGCTATAGGTAGTTTATTGTATATATGTGTAATAATATAAATGTATATGTTAAAAATAAAAAACGTTTAATTAATAAAAAATAAAAAGACACTCTTCAGATGGAGTCAGGCATAGCTGTAGGCCCTGCCATGGAGAGGGAATCCTACAGCTAACACTGAGCTCAGAATTCCTGCCTGGATCTGAGGACTGTGACTTCTAGCACCAGGTTCCTTCTAACGTCTTCTGTAATTCATCTGAAAACAATAACACATTTTGACAAAACCCTTAGAAGGCTGAAGCAATCGCATGATTGTGTCTTTTGTATGCTCACTACTTTCATCCAGGTTTTGTCTTTAGTGTTTTGAAGAAAGATATTTTATAGAATAGTGCTTTAAATATTTCCCAAATTTTGAATTCTTTCCACTTTTGAGGAATTAGTTACACATCCTAAATGGCACATAATTACTAAATAGTTCCTGGGGCGGGGGATGAACCTACTGTAGGAACTTGGTGTTAGTAGTCTTTTATGGCCTTGTTGTCTCCATTTTCACAGTTTCTCCTGTTGGGGTCAGTGGACACTCCCCCTGCTGAGAGCTCAGAGGAATGAGCTGATGGCAGGTGCACTGACAAGAGAAACTCCACCTATGTTAAAGTATGTACAGGTAACCATAGCCTGTAGCTACCAACTAGGACAATATGACCAAGATATTCACAGAGAAGAGATAGCGAGGATTATAAATCTGCTTCTGACGATAAGAAATCGGTTTTTGAGAAATTCAATAGGTTCAGGGTAAGAGCCAGGACTCAGAACAAAGTCTGCTGAGCGTGCACACAGACAGTGGTATGGAAGCAACTGCTTCTGAATAAGTACAGATTCAAAACAAAAAAACAACCATGTGTGAAAAAGCCTATCTCTGTAAACATGCAGATTTCAATCTTTCTGTCATTTCAATGTAATTTTTTTTAATTTAATAAAATTTCTATGTAAACAACAAAAATCTTTTGGTGGTTCTGAAATTTTCATATTCGGCTGCATCTATAATTTAAAGGTCCAGGTCCTGTAAAAAAAAAAAAAAAAAGTCACCCTCAGGACTGTCCTCTTTCCCCAAGGTGTGGGTCCAGGGTGGTCTTCCAGGAGATCCGAGCATACCAACCCAGCAGTGCAGGTGTGTGTCTGGCAGCAGAGGTAGTCTTCCAGGAGATCCCAGCATGTCAACCCAGCAGTGCAGGTGTGTGCCGTGCAACCGAGGAGGTCTTCCAGGAGGTCCAAGCATACTAACCCAGCATTGCAATCACTGCAGCAGCATTTGTTAGCCAGCATAACACATTCCATGAAAAATGGAGTGCAGCACAGCTTTGCCTAATTCTCTAGTCCTATTTCATGAGTGAATGAACAGGTCCTTCATGACAACTGTCTTTTCAGCAAATCGATTTCTAGCTGGTTTCATTTATTATGGATCCCTGTGGAAATCTGATTAGCTCCACTCTGACTGGATTCATTTCTCTGAATTGCTTAGATCGTTTCAATTTCTTCCATCTTTGAAGTAGACTGGGTTGAGAACAATAAAATCAGTAAGTGATTCTTTACTCCAATTTATAGAAACTTACTTTCTTTTTATTGTTCTTAAAAATGATATTCTGAAAACTAAGTTATATCTATAGCAACCTCTGCTCCTAACGCCACTGCTCCTACATGTCACTCAGTACCTGTCACTCTCCTACTCTTCTCGTCACATTAACCAACAACTCAACGATTTAAAATGTCAATTATCAAACTCTTATATATATGGTTTCTTATCTTTGTTATTCCAGTACTGGGAATCAAACCCAGAAAGTGGCACATGCCAGGCCATTTGTTTATGTTGAGCTCCATCCTTGGCCACCATATTCTCTGTTGTCTATTATTACAGTTTCTTTTTTGCATACCTATTTTGTGGTTTTTCGTCCTTGCAATTTATAAGCCTTTGATCACGCTAAAACCATGAGGTCTATAATGTTGTGCATTGGCATGAATAAGTACCCCACATTTTCTGGATAATTAACTTCTGCTTTTAAATCTTTTCAAAATTGGTTTTTCAAAATGCAAAATATTTCTATTTTCATTGGACTTATGGATGCTCCAGAAGTGTCTAGGGAAGTACCTCCTAACATGTCTTTGAGTTTCTAGACTAATTGCCATTAGAACTGGCAGATTAAAGCAGAGCTTCTCTCACTTATGAGGCCAGGCATCATCTGGCCTGTGGAGAGCCTGGGTAGAACTAGCACTGAAATAGAGCTCAGATTCGCTTTTACACACCTCAAATACCTACCTTCTCCTCCCCTAAGAGATAGGGCTCTTGTATCCATTGGCCTTAGTACTCTGGAAATTAGACCACTGTGCCTCTGGAGTATGTGATTTCAGGGGTCAGTTTCCATACAAATCTTACTTTCAACCTGCCTATTATCTATCCTCACTCTGTCTTTCTCTCTCCTTCCCTCTCTCTCGCTCCCTCGCTCCATCTACCTCATCTATCTATCTATCTATCTATCTATCTATCTATCTATCTATCATTATCTATATATCTGTGGCGGTTTGGATGAATATGGCTCCATAGGTTCACAGAGAGTGGCAAATGGTGACTCATAGAAGTGTGGCCCAGTTGGTATAGGTATGGCTTTTTTGGAAGAAGTATGCCACTAGAGGTGAGACTTAAGGTTTCAGAATCTGAAGTCAGGCTCAGTGTCTCTCTCTTCCTGTTGTCTCCAGATCCAGAGATAGAACTCTCAGCTATTTTTCAAACACCACATCTACCTGGATGATACCATGTTTCCTGCCATGATAATGGAGTAAATCTCTGAACTGTAAGAAAGACCTAATTAAAGTGTTTTCTTTATAAGAGTTGCTGTAGTCATGGTGTCTCTGAACTCTAAGCCAGACCCACTAATCCAATTAAAGGTTTTCTGTAAATTGATATGGTCATGGAGTCTCTTCACAACAATAGAAACTCTAAGACACTTCATTCATTCTTTCTTTCTTTTTCTTTCTTTCTTTCTTTTTTCTTTCTTTCTTCAACTTTCTCATCTATCAGCATCTATCTTATCATCTGTATATCTTCCTATAATTTATCTATTTATCATCTATCTACTAAAACATTATTTATTACCTCTCCTGTCTATTATTTATATTTACCTATCACCAGTTTTTCTATTTATCATTTGTCTACCAACTATCCACCTATTTTGTATCTATCATATATCAATATATCTATCTGTCTGTCCATTTAAGTTCACATAACATGTATTGATTGCTATACATTATCATAATCTTGCTATCTTTTTTCTATCCACTCCCCACCCATCACACTTGCTCTGTTTTCTGCAGAATCTTACTAATACTCTTAAGTATCACAGTTCCTAATAGAAATTTTTCTAAAATTATTGAGTAAAGCTTTTATTTTATTTACTCCATTGTAACAAAACCCATGATAATCAACTTAAAAATATAACAGGCTCATTTTGGCTTTTAGTTTTGTAGTCGTCATTCTTCCAGACTGGGTAGTACTTCTGAGCCTTCATGGAGACAATATAAAATGGTGAGGACCATCTGAAGAAGAGGTTTACATCATGGTGGCTATGAAAGATAAAGACATTGAGAAGATGAGTCATATCTTTCTGTCCCCAGTAACTTAACTTCTACCCATTTGGTTTTATCTATGAAAAGTCAGCCATCACATAGAGCGTTGAACTAGAGGTTGAGTTCAGAACACCAGTCTCCATGAAGCATTTTAGACTTACAGTGCAGCAATGGATATTGAGTATATCTTCAAAATGATGTAAATATAATGGAAATTAATGATTTGACTATTAATAATTTTTTTGTTTATTCCATTTTTTTGCTTCATTTTTTTTTTTTTTAGGATACCAACAGTTCTTGGAAGAAGGAAACTACATGCTCTGTTTTGTTGCAAGCTAAACATTACTCAAGCTTGCAACTTGAAATTGCAATTACAAAAGCAATGGAAAGTCATAGAGATTCTTAATATTGTGGTTGAACATAAAAAATGTGTTTATTTTTTTTTTTAACCATGGTGTCTATCAGATCCAGGGCCTTTGCCACACAAGTGAAGCCAGTGTTCCACCAATGGCCTACTTCCCATCCCACAAAAGTAAATCTTCGTAAGCACAGTAAAACGTAGACATTAATGCACCTTTATAAAGATCTAAGTTTTTCTGAGGGCTGTAGACATGGCTGAGTAGGCAAAGTCCTTTGCAAACAAGTATGTTTGTATTCCTAGAACTTATATAAAGCCACTTACAGTAGTTGTATCTATAACTCTGAACTCCTCTGGTGAGTTGTGAGATGGAGGAAGGATAATATCCTAAAGTCGGTATAGGGTATGCAGTGGTGAATAACAGGTGATCTTTCCTCAATCAGAGGAAAGGAGAAGATCTAATCCACCCAAGGTTTTCCTCTGACTATCCCATGCTTTGTGGTATGTATGTGCTCATCAAAATCAATTTCTCTGTGTCTGTCTCTGTGTCTGTCTCTGTCTCTTTCTCTGTCTCTGTCTGTCTCTCTCTCATTCTCTTGTCTCTCCTACTTCTCTCTGTCTCTCTTTGTCTCTCTGTCTCTCTCTCTCTTTCTCTCTCTCTCTCTCTCACACACACACACATACACACACACACACACACACACACAGAGAGACAGAGACAGAGAGGTATACAGAAAGACAGAGAATGAGAGGAGGGAGAGGAGAGAGGGAAAAAACAAACATTTTTAAAAGTCCCTTTAAAATATTTTTAAACGGGACCAAAGAATTCATAATGAGTAACACATCATTTAGTGCCAACAATTTCAATAGCCATCCTTAGTAAAGGGCTGTAACATAATAAATATCTCTTCATTTAGAAGCATATTAAACACCTCTATCTAATAACAAACTATTAGCCCAAGATTGCCCATGTATTATAAAACTTGTGTTATGCCAAATATCAAAGACTAGAGGCTCAGAGCCCATATTTCCTTGCATCTTTTTTTGCCAGCAAACTGCATTTGTATTGTTTTCATTGGCTCTTTCATCTCACAAGCTCTGGCTGACACGCAATAGTAACTTCTATTTAGCATGCTTTTTAAATGAAGAATAATGAGGTTCTGAAATTCAGCAAGCATCACTTATGAATCAGCAACAAATAAAGCTTTTCAAGCAAACTAAAGGCAAATCTCACCAAGTTAGCTATTCATAGCCTGGGCCTGGATTCAATCAAAATCACTAAATATGGTTGAGTCTAAAGATTGTGGGCCAACTCTCTTTCACAGCTGACAAGATGCCTGGCACTACTCTGCAAATCAAAAATTATTTTGTCATATTTCATTTGTAGTGGTCTTGCAGGCATTGTGCACAAAAGCTAAATAGAATCATTCATAGACTTTTTAGGGAAATATTTTTAGATCACCATAGTTTCTTATATTGTCAGATGTCAATCTATCTCTAAAGGCATGCAATTGAAAGATAAAATTCAAAGGCACATTAAATCATTTGGACTAAAAGGCTGTCTTGAATTTTAAATTAAGTTCTGTGAAACTCAAATTTTCATTTTTGACATCTCTTGTGTATTTTCCTATTTGTATTCCAAACTAAAGTCATCATTTCCTCCATCCAGACACCTATTATTTATGTAGATATTGTTGTTTTTCATCTCTCACAGTCTCTAGTATAAAAGTTTCTAATAATTAAAGACCCATTAAAAATGCCTTAATAATCATACTGAAATTTCTTTATCCTGTCACTGGTTCATCAGTAGTTTTCTTTTTTATGAGAGGCTAGAGAGGAGTAATTATGTAGAGATGAAAGGGGAAAACAAGGTCAGAATAAAGTGTAGCAAAGACTGCTGCAAATCGAGGATGGAAGTAGGGATCTCCTAAGAAGGACTATGGGTGCTATGTCTGAATTTATCCTAAATTTATAGGAATTAAGTAAATGACATTGAGATGAGAATGTAACAAGATAGAGCAACTGTGGTGGTGAAGGATAACTACAAGGTGTGACAGATGGAATCCTGTCCTCCAAATATGGGACACAACAAAGGTTTGAGGATTTTGAAATGGGAGTTTTTATCTTGGATTATATAAGGTCCAAAATTATCACAAATATCTGGTAAGAGAAATAATGTAGACAGAGTTAAAGATGTGCTAAGCTAAGCTGACTTGAGAGAGAAGTAGGAAGGGGGAAGAAACAGAGACAAATGATAAGAGGGAGCATTTGGGATACTACCTACTGGCAATAGTTACTTTGGAAAAGATGGTGACCCTAGTTAGATTTAAGAAACAGTTTTGATAAGAAAATGGATTCTTCCTTTGAATTTCAAAAGTACCCCCATGCAATTCTCCTGAGAGCCACTGTGTTGTTCAGTTTTAACTGTCAAATTTACATAGGCTAGCTTTCCCTGGGAAGATAGACTTATTGAGCAACTTTCTAGATCAAGTTGGAATATGGGGAATGTCTTTTTGGGGTTGTCTCTATTGATTGTATAGTAAAGGACATTGTGGGCTATATCATTCCCTATGGAAGATGCTGTATAGTTTGAGAGGAGAAGGCTAACTGGGAGTGTGCAAGCAAGGTTATGTTTATATTCTCTCTTTTTTTTTTTTTTTTTTGACTGTGGCTATGATGTAACTATCTCCTTGAATTACTAAACTGACATCCCTAAAACAATATATAGTAACTTGTAAAAATTCAAATATACCCTTGACTTTCCATGTTGCTTTTTTAAAGCATATTTTTCAAAACAATGGAAATGAAGCATGGACACACCCAGTATGAACTATTTTGTGTATGAGACCTCTAGAGATATGTGATGCTATATTTTTTACTGTTTTAAACTATTGAATTTCTGTTAGTTGTTATAGATCCATAAAGAAGAAACAAAGAGCAATGAGAGCATGCATGATAAGAAATTCCTTGATGTTAACATGATATCACATTCTCTAATAAATAAAATAAATAAACCCCTCACATCTGTCTAGAGAAAACAGACTTAATAGGCAAAAAGACAAGTGTTCCTGAATTTTGTTGCACAGAAAATACCTCCAGACTTCTAGAAAGAGGGTAGGAAACTCCTAAAACTCAGAAAGCTGGTAAATCTTACAAGGCTCAAGAAACACAAGGAAACTTTAAGATTCATAAGGCATCTTCACAAGATTAAAATATGATGAGCAATAATGGTTGGAAGGGGTAAATCTGGTAGAGACTAAATGTGGTGCCGCAGGGAGGCACTTTCCCATGTGAGTGGGGTAGTTTCACTGTCAGAGCCGCCTTTAGTCATTCATGCTCCAATGGATAACTAACAAACTCATTGATTCAGTACTGTGGAATCTAATTTCTGTTCTAGCTTCTGTGTTTTACCTGGAAATAAATAAACATTTGTCTCTCTCCTTAGGAAAACCCACCAATCTTTGAGTCTGGGCAAATATTATAAACAGCATATATTTGATACACTTGAGAGAAATATCTACTTGACTATGACACTGATTCTTCTGTATAGTATCCAATCTGTTGAGTAATACATTTTTGTGTTCTTTTTTAGAGGAATACAATGCCAAGAAAGGGAAACATACTGTCTCTATAAAACTTAATGTATTTACAATTAATAATGATGTGAACATTCAGTAGAAGATTGTGCAAGTTAGGTTAAATATAAGTAATATTACATTGAGTAATAATACAACTAAAATTGATTTTTTTTTAAAAACTAGGCTCCCCAAATACAAGCTGAGAATTACCAAATGTAGTAAATGAAAATGATTTTTGCATAGCTCCATCTATTTCCATCTCAGAATTAGAGACAATATAGAGGAGATCACAGATGCATATGGGATAGAGGAAGGATATTTTTCACCCAATATTTATAACAGCAAAAAAGAAGTATCCTACAGTATTGTCAAGTACCTATCATCAGTTTATAAAGCAAACAATTATTTGGTATTGGAAGAAACTTGAGCCCATACAGAATAAACAAACTGACTTGCCCATGTAAATACTTTCACTTTGGAGCTGGCACATTGTCATTGACACCTGCCTTCTATCCATAATCTCTGCATTGTACAATTTACAATTCTACCTTCTCTCTTGCTCTCCCTCCCTCCCTCCCTCCCTCCCTCCTTACCTCCCTTTCTCCCTCCCTTCTTCCCCTTTCTCTCTGTGCAAGTGTATGTGCAGTTGTGTATGTGTGTGTGTGTTTGCCATTGTATATGATGTAAGTTTATTCTTCTTCATTGGTGAATATTCAATGAGCTCATCATTAATTTCTGACCATCACTGCTGTGAACAAGTGGTAACACTTTATTGACTTTTGATTCCTAGAAGGACAAATTGAGAATATAATGTTGTTAGCCTCTGGCAGGAGCCTGGGCCTGTCCAGTACTCTCCCAGGAAGCTCTGGCATTTGCCATGAAATTGGAAGTGAATACTCTGGGTGTAAAATGATGAAGCACAGGGTCAAAGAACTCAGGCCTCTGAAACCATGCCAGGCAGAACCAGAGGCCCAGCCTGGGCAAGTTTGGTGGTTCCTTTGTGAGCAGCCAATAATGTGCACTTGCTTGGAGCTTTGAAACTAAGAGAAGCAGAGGTAGGAGCTCGACTTTGTCAGGGTAGACAAAGTAGCTGTTTTAAGAACAGTCAGCCACTTGTTCCCACAGAGAAGCACTGTGATACATACAGCAGTACTAGAAAATGGCAGCAGTGATCTTTGCTGACATCTTGGTGAATGGAGGAAGCTCAATGAGGTCAACAGCACATGGGTGTTTGACCTGCAGACAAGCCCTAGGCCCCAAGGTTAAATTCTTTAGGATTAATGGAAGCCCTCCCTTATCCAGAATAAATGATGAGTATCAGAAGATCTTTGATGAAACAAATCATATTGGCCCATTTATTTTATGTGAAATAGGGATTTATGAATCTTGGGTATTAAGATAGATTTTGAGGGTGAATGTGTTTGATTTACTGGGTCCAGGGGAGCCAGAGATACTTTATATGTAACAACACAACCGTACCATAAGAGGAGGAAAGGAGTACTTAGTTATCCTATGGGTGAGGGAAGAACTCCAGGTATGGTTAAAGGTCATTGGTTGAAAGCCAAGCCCCTGAGACATCTCATTAGCATAGGCTACATGTTTTGAGGAATCCTCAGGTGCTTGCTGAATGGGTTTCTTTTCAGGAAAGGTTTGGGTTTGTAATCTCCCTGAAGGCTATGTGATGCTCCTTAGTGGATCTGGGGTTCTCCAGATTAGAAACAGAGGAAACACAGCTGAGAAAGGGAGTCCATCCATCATCTTTGACAGAGCTCAGAGGCTTTTGTGAAATTCCAGACTACAACCTTAGCAGCAGGATACTACAATACATTACATATATAACTTAACACTTACCATCAAGCTGTATTAACTCCACTGTCAGAAAGAATTGATGTATCATGGTGCTATTTAAATTGCTCCTTCAGTAATGATTCTGTACTTTGGGTGATTTTATCATATTGCTACTGATCACATATCTATTGACACAGTCACATATCTATTATTTCTCTTAATTTGCTTTAAAAATAGTCTAATTAAAAGAACTGTTAATGATTTTTCCATGCCTCATGGGACATGAATTTTCTTGTCAGGACATTATCAAAATATTATCTTCTCTGTCTTGCTTCATCTTCTTATATTCAACAATGCACAATTCTTAGATCTGTGAATATTAGCACTTGGAAAAAGATCTAAGTATAATTCTCATGATGAATATAGTCTCTATCATTTTTTTCTTGGCTTTGTATTATTATAGTTCTTGCCCTGCTAATATTTCACTTTTAAACATCTATGGTAAGAAAACATAAACATTTGGGATAATCACCTTTATTATTAAAATAGCATAACCTTGCCTGGGGATGTGGCTCAGTGCCTGCTTGGTATGCAGAAGGTCCTGGGTTCAATCCCTTGTACCATAAAACAAAAATTAAAAATAAAACAACTTAATTAGTGGTCAATTGTTAAACATTTGTTTTCATTATATGATATATTAGCCAAATCCGCATGATACTATCCATAAATATTTTTCTCAGAATGTGCAAGAATTAGAAAGACCTTGACTACAGCTTACTTAGTATACATACATGTAAGCACTAGCTATTCATATGTTATTGATTAATTAGTTCAATTCCCGCATGACACAATACTATTGATCAGTTATGTCACACAACTCTCATGAAAGATGCAAAATAACAAATCATAGCCAAGACTCCTAGTTAATACAACAGAATAAATATGAAAAAATGGCAGTGAAATGCAAGATGAAATAAAATGAGGAGCAGAGAGGCTGCACCAGTGTAATGCTTTCATTGTATTCATTGGACCTATGATTAGCATGAGGACCTGATTGATTGCTCATACCCATGTAAAAGTGTACTTTTCACCATGTAAAATTATAATGTCAGTGTTGGGAATCTAGTGATGGTGTGGGAATACCTGGGGCTCATTGGTCAGCTGGTTCAAACTTAATCCTAGCGTTATTAGGCTGAGTGAGAACCTGTGCTTCAAAAAGATATGGGGAAACATCCAGGGTGAACTCTGCTCTCACATGTATACACACACATGTGTACTCATCCACTCATGGACACACATAGTAAAAATGAGATAAGACAAATGAATTGTGATTTTTTCCAAGTAAAATTCTGTAGCTTTAAGAATAGTGACAGCAAAGAGACAAATAATCAGATCTATGGGGGCAGTATTTGACCTGGCTTTAGAGGAAACTTAGAGGATCAAAAAAATCTACCTGACTAGGGTATACAGTATCTAAAAACAATCATTTTAAAAGGTTGTAAAAGAAAGTACATTATGAGTTCATATGAACATAAAAGCATTTGAAAGGACTGAATTAATGAGAAAATCTGCTTTAAAAATAAAGGTCATCATTACAAATTGTTTACTCACCTACAGCCATTTAGTGAACATATATTGCACCGCAGACAGTCTACTAGAACAGGATGCTTTCCAGAATTTAGAAGCACATATAGTTCCCTAACTGCTTCTCTAGAACAGGGTGCATTTGGAATGTGCTGTGGCCACTCCAGGGATAAATAGATGGGATTGTTGTTCTCACCACAGTGATTGTGAAGAGTAGGGTAGCCTCATAGAGGGTCACAGGTATAGGGAGAAACATTTTCAAAGTACAACCAGGGTGAACAGTTCTTGAAAACCAGCTGTGTTTAAATATTATACTAAAAGAATGGGAAAACTTAAACATAAGTAAAATATTCTAACAATAAAAAAATAAAAACAAACAAACAAAAAAGTATTTTAATAAACAAGATTTTAAATAGATTATAATGTATTTTAAATAGCTTGTAATTGGACCTAGCAACAAGGTAATATCATGGATGTGTTAATGGTGTATATTTTAGACTCTTTGAGCTTAATATTACAGTATCTACATTATGATTTTTAGAGTAACATTTTTTTTGTGACTCTGAAATGTCTAATAGTGAGAGTCTTTACTACTGATACCTGAGTTTACTGTTGTGTTTCATCCAATATGAGTAGTGTCCCTTGTCCCCTTGCCAAGAAAAATGTCTACTCGTAACTTTAATAATAAGCAGGGTTTCCTTGTAGGGCTGAGGGTGCAAAGCAACCAGCCAATTATCTGACCTAAATTTCTCTTTCTTCCTCACCAACAAGTAACCTTTTCCAATAAATCTGTAATGGAGATAGGGATTTTATTTTATTATAAATAGAATTATTATTACCACAAGATGTGATGATTATTCCAAAATATGAAGGCCTTTGTGTTTCTGAGCAGGGAAGGTTTAGTGCAGGTGGTTCTGGATGCAACTAACCAGAATACACAATCTTCATTATTCTTCCATTTCACTGATTGCTTTGAATATATTCATTTGTTCTCTATTAGATGGAAAAATGCAGTATTATTGTTGCAAATTGCACATTATTATCATTGCTTTGGCACTTTGAGGAATATTCCATTCTTTAACTTTTTCTTATTTCCTTATTGGAATGTAGAAAACCACAATGAGTTCAGTGTTTATGTCCAACATGGCCTGATGCTGAGTTAACAACAAATTAATGTATGAATGAAGGTCTTGACATTCTGATATTGGTTTCAACTATAAACAATATTTATTGTTTCAGTGTCAGAGTGAAAATATACTAATATTTTGAAAACTTGGAGAAGTTAAAGTAGAGTAGAGAAGCCCAGAACTCCATGCATGAGGGTACAGAGGTGGCCTTCCAATAAAAGGTGTCTGCTGTCAAGACTGAAGACCTGAGTTAAAATCCTGGAATTCATATGGTAGAAGGAGAAAACTGACTCTAGAAAGTTGTCCTCTAAACTCCACACTTGGGAACATGCCTGTGTGCATGCTTATGTGCATGATTAATGCATTATGTTTGTATGTATTGCAGCATTATACTGAACATATATGTATCAAAGAGCATATTCTCTGTATTAGGTCACTCCAATGAGTTGACTTTCATATTCTGTGCTTTGTATTTCATGGCTTTCACCTTCTCTAATAGTTCTCAGGCATCCTCTACAAATATGCCATTTCCTTCCATATATGTCCTACAGATGTTATGCCATTCTTTCACAGCAGTTAAACTTGCTCATTTATCCATAGTGACTCTTGATCTCTGTGATTTTCCATGAACCATCTCTGTAGTTACTGAGATAACAGTCACCTTCAGAATAAAGTGCTTATATTAACCTTGCCAGATGTTACTTTTTCAAATCTTATTTTCATTGAATGTGAGATACAGCTATGGTTACTAATCTTGCTCCTTCTTTGTAGGGGATGTCTATTCACAGAAATAAAATTCACTTAGCTGAGCAATTATAGTTTTATATTTATTATCCAAGAAAATTAACAAGTTAAACTCAGTTATCTGGTTTTGGAGCAGATTACAGTGAATATTTTTAAAATTCTGATTATTTAAAAACAAAATATCTTTTCACATAGTTCTATAGGTATCAAACAATTATGCTGAAGAAAGGGTTTCAAATTAAAAGAAACAAGAAAAATGACTTTGTTCCATTTCATTTCAAATACTTATGGACTACACATACTGTGTTACTAATTTGTTAAACATTTTACTAGAATAATTCAACCATGTTCTGTGCTAGAATCCTTAGACCTCGTTTTTGCTTGTTAGTTCTGATTTATGTTTTCTTTTTTTCTACCTAGAAAATTTTTGTTTGAATGCTAGACATGATGGGTCAGGTAATAGGACCTGTAGTGAGTAGACCTCTATATGAGATTTTTATGTTAATCCACCGGAGAGTGAACTATATTTAATTTGTATGAGTGTGACTCGCATTACCGTCTCGCCAGCAAGAACGACGCTGCACACACAGGATCCTTCTGCAGCAAAGCTTTAATGCGTCTTAAGAGGGAGAGCATAAGCTTACGACAAGTAAAATGGAGACCCCAAACAGCAGAAACCCATCCCTTATATAGGAAACTGTTCTCCGCTTAGGATGTGTCAGTCCCTGATTGGCTGTTACTCATCAGGCGATATGACACCACGGGAGAGGCAGAGCACAAGTGGAAAGTTTCTTTGCACATGCGCAGATTACTTGTTTACCAGTTTGGGACACAGGATGTCAGCGCCATCTTGTAATGGCGAATGTGAGTGCGGCCTCTCACATCTCCCCCTTCTCTTTTAATTAAAGGCCTAACTAAAAGAATAGGTGAAAACTGGTGCAACATCGGGTTCGCAGCTCGCTACAGTTTGTTGTATGGGCAATGAGCTTAGGAAAAGGAAATGGTCCGATCAAGGCTGGAACATGGACTCTGGACCAACGATCAAGGACCATTTTAGAGGTTACCACTCAGTGCTGTCCCGCGTGCAATGGGCAATTTTCCCCGCGGGGTGCAACGGCCACTGGTGCACGTAGATATAGGGTGCCTTTCGACGTGCAATGGCAACTAGGTCCAGTCGAGTGCAAAGGCCATGCAGAGAGAAGAAAGAGAGAGAAAACTCATTGCCCTTATTTAGGACTTAAAGGCTGCCCGCCAAGCCACCGTCTCCCCCTATTCCTTTATTTAGGAAGCAATAAGACACCCATTAAAGAGAGTGGATACAGAGGTAAATAGCTCATATTGCCGCAGAGCCATTTTACTGCAATGCCTCACTATGCAACTCTCCAGGGCTGCTGAAACTTACTCACTCCACCTCGTGCAATGAGCTGAGACTCTGAGGGTGCAGGAGCTGAGCAGCCAGCGACTTATTGCTTAAGCATGGATAGCCATATATCAGGGGAGGTCCCACTTTCTACTGCTGCAAGTGCTTGGGCAATAACCACCTTGTCTCTTTTTTTTTTGAGCCCTGAGTTTACAGACCAACCATACGGTCAACACTAACCCACAGCAGATCGCAGCTCCAAATAATCCAACCCCAACCCATTCCTTAAAGAAGGAGTAAGCCGAAGATATCCATGACAAAAGTCCCTCTGTAAGCGACAGATCCAGGCATGTGGAATTAACTTGAATGATGGCAGTTCTTAATTCTCTTAATGTTTGCTCGAATTCTGTTGTCCAATTCGGCATCGGGAGTGGGAATGTTGACATAATCCCCCAGCGTTGTTCCCCCTTTGTTATTATCACTTGGGTCATCACCAGGCTGAGTATCAGCATTCTTCTGGAACCGTCTGGATTTTTCTGGTAAGTCTTTCTGGTACCCAAAACGGATTGTCTTCATCCTGTGGAAAAACGCACACAGCTCCCCTGGATCTTATAAGAATAGGATCCGGTCCTTTCCATTTGTTACTCAGAACATCCTTCCATTTGACCATTTCTTTTGGCCTGCTGGGCTCTAAATAGTGTCTTTCTGCCGCAGTATGGCCTTTATCATCTAGATTTTAAAAAATTTAGGGTAAGAGTGCCATGGAAATGGCCACTCTTGGTACTGAGGGAAGAACACTCTCTATTCCCTTTTTTGCTTTATTAAAATAAGATTGAGTGTGCGGTGTGCACGTTCTACAATCCCTTGTCCTTGAGGGTTGTAGGGAAGGCAGTCAGATGAGTCACATTCATCTGATGACAGAACTGTTGAAATTTTTGTGAGGTGTATGCAGGTCCATTATCAGTTTTTGAGAATTTTAGGCATTCCCAAGCACTCCATGCTTCAAAGGCAATGCTGTATCACATGTGAGACCTTTCACCCGTAAGTGGTGTGGCAAATATAATGCCTGAGCTGTATCAATGGAAACATGTAGATACTGAAGTTTACCAAAGGAAGAGACATGCGTGACATCCATTTGCCAGATTTGTAAAGGTCTTACGCCCCGTGGGTTTATCCCTACATGGGGTGTAGGCAAAAATTCACAACAATTTTTACATTGAGTCACAATGTCTCTGGCTTCTTTTCTAGTTATAGCAAAGCGGCGGCGGAGAGTTTCAGCCGTCACATAAAGTGCTGATGAAAATTTTTTTGCTGCATACGCCTGGGAGGACAGTGCAGTGGCTATAAGCCGATGGCCTTATCAGCCAAGTCATTGCCCCGGGACTTGGAACCTGGTGGCCCGAATGTGCCCTGACATGGGTAATATATATGGGTGTGTTTTTCTATTTTGTAAGGCCAATTGTATTTGCTGAAAAATAGAGGCGACTTTACTAGAGGACTTATGATTCCCGCGGCTCCAATAAATTAACAGCATTAACCACATAATAGGAATCTGATACAATATTTAAAGGCTCGGGAAAGATCCTTAAAACCTCTAAAACTACCAAACATTCTACTATTTGAGGTGAGGTTTCTTGGTAATCTTTAGTCATTATCTTATCATTAACCACATAGGCACCAATTCCAGTTTTTGAACCATCTGCATATACTATTATTCCATACTATTATTCCATTTTTAACTGGGGACTTAACGGTCATTTGTGGAAACACCACAGCTTGATTTAATGCAAATTGTAAGATAGGATGTTTTGGGTAATGATTGTCAATTCTATCCAACATTACCAGGGTAAAATTTGCATTAACCCCGTATTTGCGGACAGACTCAGCCAATTCTTTAATTAGGTTATATTCGACGGGGGCATGTACTCGTCCCCCGTTCTCTGTTTCAAAAACAGGAAAAAAATTGTGTAATTTTTTATGAATCTTTTCCGGCCAAAAGGAAAATCCAGACCGCAGTTCGTAGGGTGGAGGAGCGGTGGGTGTTACCCTATGAGAGGAGTTATGGGAGGGTTTTTTTATTATTTCCTCATTTGTCTGGGTAGTATTTCTCCTCCTCATATTTGGCTGCCTCCTCCTCTAACTCTGCTTCTTCCTCTGATTCAAGAGCCTCATTGTCAGAGGCATTGGGGCTAGAGCTTGCAGAGCTATCAATATTTAATGCCTCAAGTTCCCTTAATGGGTAAAGTCCTTGTGATGTCCCTTCTGGGGAATCAGGGGACTGCACTCCTTTTACAGGAGGGTTCTTAGCTTCTTTCCTTTTACGGGTATCCCTTTTCTTGAGCGCACCCAACCTCTCACTACGTTCGGTTTCTGACATGCTATCCTGAACTTCCTCTAGGGCGACCTGTCCTTCCTCTACTGCCCTCTTGCAATTGTCATCCTCTAGGCAATTTTTTACAAGTAAAAAAATAAAAAATATCACTCCTAGAATCGGCCCAAGAAATTCAGAAATATGCATACCTCTCCGAACTTACCTATCCCTGCAGTTCTGAATCCTCCTTGAAGTCAAGAAGTCTCCGAAGGTGCTGATGATGGTGTGGTCAATTTCCTGGGTTTCGGCACCAGATGTGACTCGCGTTACCGTCTCGCCAGCAAGAACGACGCTGCACACACAGGATCCTTCTGCAGTAAAGCTTTAATGCGTCTTAAGAGGGAGAGCATAAGCTTACGACAAGTAAAATGGAGACCCCAAACAGCAGAAACCCATCCCTTATATAGGAAACTGTTCTCCGCTTAGGATGTGTCAGTCCCTGATTGGCTGTTACTCATCAGGCGATATGACACCACGGGAGAGGCAGAGCACAACAAGTGGAAAGTTCCTTCGCACATGAGCAGATTACTTGTTTACCAGTTTGGGACACAGGATGTCAGCGCCATCTTGTAATGGCGAATGTGAGTGCGGCCTCTCACATATGAGTGTCTGATACTCCTCCAATATCCTCTCTCTCCAATCACTGTTGGCAAAGAAAGGAAAAGAGGCACTTATGTACACTGGGTTTGCTACTTTTTCTCTCCTGATGTGGCATTATGCCAAAGTCGTATTGACCCATGTATGCATTTTCCTGAGTGTTGGCTCTGGCTCCTTAATAATTAAACTTTATTATGCATTTATTAAACAAAGGTATCTTCCCTACAACCTGACTATCCTAAACAGGAAGAAAAAGGGATAAAGGAGAATAAGATTGAAACATTCTTGGTATCTGTTCTGCAGGGTGAATCCCTTGGCATAATTCTCTGGGAATTTTGCAGATCCTCTACCCAACAGAAAACAGCAGCATCATTTGTGGCCTGAACTTATAGCCTTCTCCCTCTGCTCTGTCACTTGTCTCCTCTCCAAACCTCACCCACACCCACAACACACAACACACACACACACACACACACACACATGCTTCATCAGCTTGGAACCACTAGTCTCTCCTCCAGTGGTTCCCTCCTCCCATTGTATTATTTTACAATACAATAGCCCAGCTGGAGTCCCTGGTCTTTGTCCTTAATTCTAGGCCCAAATACCTCCTGGCAGTCTATAACTAATGTTTATCTCAGTAGGGTATCAGTGACATCTTGATGGGGTCAACCCACCCGAGATTGCTTTCTCCTTGGGCCTAGTCTAAGGCAAGGTCACATTTCTTCCACACTTGAGGCAATATGAACACATGTCTATCTATGCCAGACAAGACATAGACAATAGACCAAAGTAATTCACCTAAATATAGGTTACTAAACTAGTAAGATTTTTGGGGATGGAGTTACTTATGGAAGCATAGATGAGGGGTTAATTATAGAAACACGTGTGGATCAAAGGCAGCTGCATCATGGACAGTGGTTAAGAACAGCTGTATCATTGGACTTCCCTGTGTGGACTCCAGGCCACTTTGTTGGTTATTGAGTTCTTCTATCTAATAGTTGGTAGTTGATTAAGAACCTTGTTAGGAATCTTGTGACTCTTTTCAGCTTTAGGAACATTTGATATATTGATAGTTGCTTTATATCCTGGCTCTTGTGAGCCATCTCCCTATTACCTGAAAGGGAAGTAGTTTAAATTTGGTAGGGAAAACTGTACAACAACAGAAGGGTAAGAATGAGGCTGAAAGTAATATTCTATAATCTTGTGGTGAGACCTTGATACTTTTTAAACCCTATGCCACTGTATTACAGCCTATATAGATAAGTGCTCATCTTATTCCTGTCATAGATAAGAAAAGATTAGCTTCAAACTAGACTTACATACAGATATTTCCCATTCTCTAAAAGTATGTTACATATTTCATTAGAGAATAGAAAAAACTGTTATGGAGAATCTATAGTAGTAGTCACAAAGATTAAATATGCTGATTTTGTCATAAATGCAATGAGTTTTCCTCCCTTGTCACCATGACCTACTAGAATTCTTTAATTGCAAATGTCTACAAATATCCTTAAAGACTTAGGTCCTGGGTATTCTGTGTCAAGCTTGTTCAAGAAGCCATCCGCCATGCATCAAAGCCTCATTAGGCATGTCTGCTATGTGGGGTTCTGATGGCTTCAGTTCTAAGCAACTCATACGAATTGTGAACCTTTGGGTTTGTCTGTCTCTTCAGATTGTATGTGGTACTGGTTTGCTTATTACCACATTGATCAATATTCTACATGGAACCAAAGAAACTTCTTGATTTTTAATTTGCTGAGTTTTGCAGTGTGTTTGGCACAGTCCTTTTCCCAGATCATCAGATTATTTTAAATCTCTTTATATTTGTGAGCTGAAATTATAGATACTTGGTCACAGTTTTTCCAGGATGGTGGCACCTATCACACACTGTAGAACCCGGTCTGATCAGTCCACACAGCCCAACAGAATCTCCCATATTCTTGGGAGAAGCTGAACAGTGCTGAGGGGTCTGGAAGGGGTTCTTATCACAATTCAGTGGGACTGAATGGCCACAGGTATGCAATCGAGACTGGTCCAGGCAGGAACATGACTGCAGACCACAGCAGTACAGGCCTGCACAATTGGGCAGATAAAACACAGCTTGGCCAGTCTGCATGACCCAGAAGGGTTTAATATGCTCTGGGGAGAGGCTGGACAGTCCTGAGGAGACAGAGAAGAGGTCTGAACAGTGGTCATAACTCAGAGGGACTGAAAAACCAAAGGTATGCTATCTAGACTGGTCAGTGCAGGAACCAGACTGCAGGCCACAGCAGTCTGACCCTGCAAAATTGGGAAGATAAAGCCAGGCCTGGCCAGTTTACATGGCCTAGCAGGTTCTCCCACTCATGGATTGGGAGAGGCTAGACAACCCTGAGGGGTTAGGACAGAAAATTAAACAATGGCCCCAAAACAGCTAGATTGAATCACCTCAGAAGTACAAATGGGATCATGCAGAGGCCTACCACTGCTGACCCAGTAAGGAGCCTAAGGTGTAGAGCAAAGTCTCCTGGGGCAGAAACCAGGTCACCTGCCTCTTCCAGGGAAGAAATTCCAGATCCCCATAGGCAAGGCATGCAGCCTATGGTCACTCACCAACTATCCACTCTCAATGACCAGTGAAGGCAACTAGAAGCTATCTCCAAATATCAGAGATAGCAAGGTGACTAAAGGACAATATAAGAACACAAACAACAAAAACAGAAACAATTCGGCATCTCCAGATCCCAGCTATCCTAAAGAAAGCAACCCGGAGAACTCAAACACAATTGAAATACAAGAAAATGACCTCAAATCCTTAGTAATGAAGATGATAATGCAAGAATCGAATAAAATCTGTAAAAAAAAAAAATGCAGGAAGATGCAACAAAATGGGTTGAAGGCACAAAAGAGGCCTGTAGAGTGGCACTGGAAGAAATTCGTGAAAATACAAACAAACAGATAAAGGAAATCAATAAAAGAGTTCAAGATCTGAAGATGAAAATGGAAATGACAAAGGAATGGAGAGAAGAAAAATGGAAATGAGAGACCTTAGAGAAGAAAGCAAGCAACACAGAGGTGAGCTTCCCTAACAGAATCCAAGAAATGGAAGAGTGAATCTAGGGACTAGAAGACACAATTGTAGAACTCAAAACAACCATCAAAGAAATTGTTAAATCTGAAAAATCCCTGACACAAAACATCCAAGAAATCAAGAACACCATGAAAATACAAAACCTGAGAATAATAGGCATTTAGGAAAGAGAAGACACCTGAGTCCAAGACCCAGAAAATATCTTCAACAAAAGCATAGAAGAAAATTTCCCCAATTTAAAGAAGGAGATGAATATAAACATACAAGAGGCCTACAAAACACCAAAAGAATAGACCAGAAAAGAGAAACTTCCCACCACATAATAATAAAAACAGAAAATATACAGAACAAAGAAAAAATATTAAGAGTGGCAAGAGAAAAAGGCCAAGTAACATATAATCGCAACCCTGACTTCTCAGGAGAGACAATAAAAGCCAGAAGGGACTGGGCAGAGATCCTGCAAGCCCTAAGAGACGACAGATGCCAGGCCAAACTACTATACTCAGCGAAACTATCAATAACCATTGAGGGAGGAAACAAAATATTCCATGACAAAAACAAATTCAAACAGTATCTATCCACAAATCGGCTTTACAAAAGTTACTAGAAGGAAATTCCAACCCAAACTGACAAACTACAACCAAAATCAAGGGACTTAACAGTCACTGGTCATTAATATCTCTCAACATCAATGGTCTCAATTCTCCAATAAAAAGACACAGACTAACAGAATGGGTGCATAAACAAGACCCAACGTTCTTCTTCATTCAAGAAACACATCTCAGACAAAAGGATAGACAATACCTCAGGATAAAAGGCTGGAAAAATGTATTCCAAGCAAATGGATACAGGAAGCAAACTGTTGTAGCCATTTTAACATCTAATAAAATAGATTTTCAACCAAAATTAAAAGAGATGAAGATTGTCACTTTATACTCATCAAAGGTAAAGTCAACCAAGAGGACATCACAATTCCAAACATCTACACTCCCAATACAGGGGCACCCATATTTGTAAAGCACAATTTAAAAAACTTAAATCACACATCATTCCCCACACATTAATAATGGGAGACTGAAACACTCTGCTTTCATCAAAGAATAGGTCAGTGAAACAGAAACTAAACTGAGAAATAAGAACACTAACGAACATCATGAATCCAATGAATCTAACAGAAAACTACAAACTGAACACTAGAACATATCAAAGAGATCATTCACCATAAGCAGGTAGGCTTCATTTGAGGCATGCAGGGATAGTTTAATGTATGGAAATCCATCAATATAATCCATCATATAAATAAACTGAAAGAAAAATCCACATGATCATCTCCTTAGGTGCAGAAAAAGCATTTGAGCAAATTCCAACACCCATTCATGTTTAAAGTTTTGGAGAGATCAAGGATACAAGGTACATATATACATAGTAAAGGTATATACAACAAGCCAAAAGCCAACAACAAATTGAATGGAGAGATACTCAAGGAAATTCCTCTAAACTCTGAGACCAGGCAAGGCTACATATTTTCTCCATATCTCTTCAATATAGTTCTTGAAGTTCTAGCCAGATCAATAAGACAACAAAAGGAGAGCAAGGGGATCCAAATGGGAAAGGAAGAAGTCAAATTATCTCTATTTACAGATGATATGACAGTGTGCATAAATGACTCCCAAAACTCCATCAGAGAACTTCTACAGCTGATAAACATTTTCAGCTAAATGGCTGCATACAAAATTAACTCAAAAAGTCAGTATCCTTCCTGTACACAAATGCCAATCATGCAGAGGAAGATATTAGGGAAATTACTTTTTAAATTCTTATTTTATTAATTTATTCATATTACATCTCGATGGTTATCCCCCTCCCTTGTATCCTCCCATTATTCCCTCACTCCCACTTTCCCCTTACTCCCCTCCCCTATGACTGTGACTGAGGGGAACTTCCTCCCCCTGTATATGGAAACTACTCTTCATGATAGCCACAAGCAACATAAAATATGTAGGAGTAACTTTAACCAAGCAAGTGAAGGACTTGTTTGAAAAAACTTAAAATACTTGAAGAAGGAGATTGAAGATGGCATCAGAAGATGGAAAGATCTCCCTGTATGTGGATCAGGAAATTAACATAGTAAATATGGCCATCTTACCAAAAGCAATTTACAGATTCGATGCAATCCCCATCAGAATACCTACACAAAAATTTAAAGGCATTGAAAGATCATTTATCAACTTCATATGGAAAAACAAAAATCAAGAATAGCTAATGTAATCATGTACAATAAAAGATCCTCCAGAGGAATCTCCATACCTGATCTCAAGCTGTCCTGTAAAGCAACAGTAATTAAAATGGCATGGTACTGGCACAGCAATAGCTGGTTGATCAATGGAATTGAATCAAATACCCAGAAATGAATCCACACACATATGGTCACTTGATTTTTGACAAAGAAGCCAAATGTATTCAACGGAGAAAGGATTGCATCTTCAACAAATGGTGCTGGTCTAACTGGAAGTCTACATGTAGAAAAATGAAGGTAGACCCATATTTATCACCATGCACAAAACTCAATTCCAAGTGGATTAAGGACCTCAACATAAAACCAGAGACACTAAATTGGTTAGAAGAAAAAGTGGGGAAGAGCCTGGAACACATTAGCACAGGAGACAACTTCCTGAACAGAAGATCAATATCCCAGGCCTTAATGTCAACAATTAACAAATGGGACCTCATGAGGCTGGGAAGCTTCTGAATGGCAGGAGACACTGTCAACAGAGCAAAGCAACAGTCTACAGACTGGGAAAAAATCTTCACCAACCAACCCTACATCTGACAAAGGTCTAATATCCAAAATATATAAAGAACTCAAGACAGTAAACATCACCAAACCAAATAACCCAACTAAGAAATGGGGTTCAGAACTGAACAGAGAATACACAACAGAGGAATATCAAATGGCTCAGAAACACTTAAAGAAATGCTCAATGTCTTTAGTCATCAGAGAAATACAAATCAAAACCACTCTGAAATTCCATCTTATACCCATCAGAATAGCTATGATCAAAAACTCAAGTGACACTACATGCTGGCAAGGATGTAGAGAAAGAGGAACAATCCTTCATTGCTGGTGGGAATGCAAACTTGTACTACCACTTTGGAAATATATCTGGCACTTTCTCAGAAAACTGTGAATAGGGCTTCCTCAAGACTCGGCTATATCACTCCTTGGAATATACCCAGAACATGCTCCTCCACACAACAAGGACATATGCTCAACCAAGTTCATAGCAGCCTTCTTCATAGTAGTCAAAACCTGGAAACAGCCTAAGTGTCTCTATTGAAGAATGGATAAATAAACTGGTACATTTACACCATGGAATACTATTCAGCTATAAAAAACAAAAAACAAAAACAAACAAAACAAAACAAACAAAAAAAAAAAGCCAAGAAAATTCTGAAATTTGTGGACAAATGCATGTAACTAGAAATGATCATACTGAGTGAGATAACCCAGAAACAGGAAGACTATCATGATATGCACTCACTTATATTTGGACACTAGGCCAAAAGGCCTGTCCCATGAAAGTCTTCAGTTCCCAGGAGATTGGAATAGATGAGAGGGAATCCTATAGAGACTCTAGATAATAGAAAAATATGAGAATGTGAAAATAGAAGGGTACAGAGGGTCCTAGAAATGTACAAGAAGAACATCATGATGGGCCGATCTGAGCTCAGGGGAGTCTGCACAAGCTACTGTACCAACCAAGGACAATACAAGCAGTAGGCTTCGAACCCATACTTAGATTTAGCCAATGGACATGACATTCTCCACAGTTATGTGGAGAGTGAGGACTGACTATGACATGAATTCTGCTGTCCCATATTTGACCACTTCTCCTTGGTGGGGAGGCCTGGTGGCACTCAGAGAAAGAATAAGCAGGCTACCAAGATGAGACTTGATAGCCTATTAACTTATAGTGGGTGAGGAGATCCCCCTCGGTCATAGACCTAGGGTAGGGGAATAGGGTGAAAGCAGGAGCGAGAGAGGTATGGCAGGATACAGTGATGGGATAACAATTTAGATATTCTGAATAAATTAATAAAAAAGTAACTGGATACTTATAACCATCCTTTACAATAAGAAATTCTAAATACATGCAAGATTGTAAAGTGCAATGTACTAACCTATTTAACAATTATATTTTTCTTTCCCCCAACTCATTTTATCTCTTCTTTCTTCCAATCTGTTGTTTTAAAATATTTTCTTCCTTTAAATTCTTATTATAAAGCTCAGACAGCATCTTGACAAATATATGATAATGGACATTTTAAATGTCTGCTACTTAAAACTTCCTCTAAAAAACAATGTGCTACATTATCTTTCAATTCAGCCTCACTCATTTTTTCACATCAAAAGCAAACAGACTCATTTCCATAATTCTAGACATGATTGGCCTCTAGCTCACTTCTCAATAGTCATTATGGTCCTCTGATGTCTCAGGAATTGGTCCTCCGGTGTCACTATTTCTCATGGCATTCTGCTCTTTCAAATTCTGGACATGATTCTCCATTATGTCTGCTTCCAGCATTCTAAGGTGTGTGTAGCACAGGGCTGCCTTCCTCCCACATATCAGCTTCAATGGGCAAGGTAATCACAGCAACAGCTCCAATTCACAATGTCATTTTTATGTGCTCATTGTTTCCCATTACTATAAATAAATACCTGGACAAAAACAACTCAAGAAAGTTTGTATTTGGACATAGTTTGTGCTTATTGTTTCTTGTGACAGTGAGGGCATGTGAATAAGTATGCGGTAACTGGTCACACTGCACACATTTTAGTAAAGAGGCTAATTCTAGTCTCCCCTCCCTTTTATTTAGTCAATGACCATAGCTCATGGGATAATGTCATTCACATTTAAGAAGGCTCTTTTTTTTTTTTTTTTTACCATCTTGAAAGTAACTCACAGACAAACTCTACGTATGTTTCCTAGGTGATTCTAAATCCTCTTACATTGTCTACAATGATATGTATCACAGGTGTCCACACAATGATATGTATCACAGGTGTCCACACAATGATATGTATCACAGGTGTCCACACAATGATATGTATCACAGGTGTCCACACAATGTTATCTATCACAGGTGTCCACACAATGATATCTATCACATGTGTCCACACAATGATATCTATCACAGGTGTCCACACAATGATATCTATCACATGTGTCCACACAGTGATATCTATCACAGGTGTCCACACAATGATATGTATCACAGGTGTCCACACAATGATATCTATCACATGTGTCCACACAATGATATCTATCACAGGTGTACACACAATGATATCTATCACAGGTGTCCACACAATGATATCTATTACAAGTGTCCACACAATGATATCTATCACATGTGTCCACACAATGATATCTATCACAGGTGTCCACACAATGTTATCTATCACAGGTGTCCACACAATGATATCTATCACAGATGTCCACACAATGATATCTATCACAGGTGTCCAAATGGTATTATTTTGCTTTGGGGAAATTAATTTTGTAAAATGCTGCATTTCAACCTATAAAGGAGAGTTTTGTGTTGTGGTAATTACTGTGATAACCATAAATGCTATATGTTTCCTATTTTGCGTAACTTCAAAGTTGTTTGCTCCAATTCTACCAAGAATACTACAAAGTGATGGCCATTTAATTCACCCTCCAAAAGAATGTATAAACTCCTAGAAATAATTAATTTGGAACTTGTTCACAAGTACTTAGTGAAGCACATGTTTTACTGATTTACGCAATAGCTAAAGGTGTTATTCATAGCTGACAGGAATCTGAGATGCTGTCACTACAGTCAGTGGCACTCTTCATACCCTAAACTGTCACACAAGGCCTTACATTTACTGTAGAAGAGACTTGTTAGATCTCTGGCACTAGTTAATGAAAGTGTCATCGTCCAACAGGGAGAATTAAATAACTAATAGTATTAATTGCTCAAATTACCTCATGTCTTCCCCTGGGTATTGTCATGAACTTATCTGTTAAACTCCCATCCAATCATAGAATCCATCTTAGTGCTGGTCGCTAGCCTTAGGGGACTAAACTTCCTCACTTTAAGCTGGTCCAACTATGTACATGCCACTAAAACCAAGCCATGTCACCCAAGTTAGTTTCTCTTCTCATTGATAGATCAAAAAACAATTTCAGGATGGAGGAATTTATTTTATTCCACAGCTCTGCAGGGTTCATATTGCATGGGAAAGGCCTGGTAGGGAAAGTAGTATGTCTTTGGTGCTGAATAGAAAGCAAAGAAAGGGAGGAGACATGGGATAGTTCTGCTCTTATTCAGAGTGTGTTTTCTCTTTTTGGTTAAGCTTCTGGAAATACTCTCAAAGACATTCATACTAGTGATCTTATTTAATGTCATGGGTGTTTGTTAATTCTTCTCAGAAGACAATCAAAATTGAACAGTATGCACCTCATAATCACATCTTACATTCTTCCTTGAAGCTTTCAGTGTAGGGAAGAAACATTACAAACTACAGGAGCTCAGATGATTAGGTCACTACCTGCCATCCAAGTCTCATTTCCTGTTAATTTTCCTCATTACTATACCACAATAGAACCACACAGAAATTCTACTACTGAACAGACAATAAAATGAATGATCTTAGCTCATCATTCATATCCATAATTCCAATATTTGTGACACACTCACATTCCTTGCCACATCCCCATCATACAGACTCTTCAATAGTTCTTGAATCTCTTGAATCTCAATATCACATATCTTTTCTGTGCTTTCTGTGGCCTAAATGATAATTTTTCACTCTTTTCCGTGTTTCTGTTTCATATAAAACTGATTCTTACTTTACATTAATTGCCAAATTATTTCTCTGTTCTTCTCTATTTCTGCTGTTTAATTTTAAGAGTTAGAATACACACTGTTTTCTTTTTTGCAAAACTGGTAAATTTGGCTCATAGGTATTTATTAATTATGGAATCATTAACACACTGAGGTAGAAAGTCTGTGTCTGTACAGGTTGTCCTAGATGAGCAGCCTTAGAGATGGGATCATAAATCCTGCAGGCAACGTCCTCTTTTTAATGTGGATGCAAGAGATTAAAGTTGTATTCTTGTACTTGTAATGCAAATACTTTTACCCATGGAGACCCATTTCATAATCTTTTATTTTTAGGCAGATTGTAATACTCTGTAATATTGGCTTCCCAATGTTTTAGAAATATTGAGGCCTCATAAGAAAAGAGAAGAATTAATTCAAATCCATACAATTTCCTTGCATTTACTCATAAATGTATTTATTAGAACAATTAAATGTGTACCTTAATAGAGGGTACTTACTGTCATACAGACCAAAATACTATCATTTCTTAGTTAGCAGTATTGTTAAATCACTCTAACTTTAAATATTTTTTAAAAGTCCTTTTCTTCAGCTCACTTTTTAAAGGTTGGATGAGCATAGTCACTGCATGATGAATGGAAGTTAGTAATACATTTTAGGAACACTGATATGTTCAGTTTTCTATGTGAATAAAATACATTGTCACTGTTACCATAAAAATGAAAGAAATATGGCATGCCATGGAAGGTTCTAATACCTCTTCTGTTAGTGAGACAAATGTTTAGGAGTCTGTTTAAATAAGCTGATTTTTCATGACTCTCCAACTCATCAGATCAAGACTTTATGATCCCCACATTGGTATTTATGACTGTCTCCCATCTAACTCCATGGTGCATAAGCGAAGTTCATAGGAGCTGTCAAATGTTGTAGATGAAATGCGTAAAAACAGAATTTGCATTGGAAGTGTAACTCTCATGATGCTCTGAAATCAACATGACATGTATTCACAGATTGCTTCCCTCATGACAAGTATGCTTTCATAGATGGCTGTTTCATTGCTATGAGTTAGGGGTGCTGGCAGATGGATGATCTATGCCAAATTTCCTTTTCACTGTTCCCTGTCCTTGCCTCCAAGCATCTTTATTGGTTCCTCTCATTCATGTGTAATTATTTTTCCCTCTTTTGTCTTTTAATCTTTCCTAATACTGGCTCTTCCCCTTTCTTCCACCTCTGTTTTTTTCTGTTCCTAAACAAAAAGCAGCAACAAACGCATTTTGCTGGTTTGATCCTGTGTGGATAACCACAGCTGCTGTGAATTCATATTGACAATAGCCACGTGATATTCCAGACACCACAACTCACAATATTCCTCTTGTTCTCTGGCACTCAGCGTCCTCAACACTCTGAGTTCATAAGCTGAAACTATAATTGTTTTTTAGAAATTTCTCACACCATAAATTTCATACAGATGCAACTTTTTCTTTTCTTCTTCTATTAAGTGAATGCTGGACAAGCAAACGATTTTGTCTATGTACTTCAAATAATGTACTTTGTAAGCATCTGATGCATAACACATTATTTTTCCTTATCATTCTTAATGTCACTCATTTCATCCATGTTTTTCTTTTTAGCAGAGCTAATCTGTTAGTTTCTATGTCTAGTAAAGCATCAAACTCCATTTCTATAATGACATTTGTCATAGTAAACAAATTCCAAAATAACAATAAAGTTATTGTTATTGTCCAAAATAGCAATAAAGTTAAATAGATGGTAAACATAGAAAGTAAGTCTTTCACCATTGACATTGTCACTTATTAAACTTCTTAGAGATTTTGAAAAATAACATATGCTATTAAAATATAATTATTACAATTAATATTTATTCAACACTTAGCAAATACAAGCAGCTGCTACGTATTAGAAATCATGTCATCTACCTGCGCCTACATAGTGACTCAAATAGTATATTGAGTCATTCATTGTCTGACTTAAGTCACACCAACAGAATCTAAATCGCAAAGCATTCACTATAGTATTTAATATATAAAAGTAGTTAAGACCTATTATTTCCTTTCAAATGAATGGATCCTTTTAAGTATTCAACAATAACTCTAAGATTCATGTGGACTCCATATTATTTTACCCATTTCATCACAGTCTTTGAAATTACTTCATAGATATAAAAAGACACTATAATGTATACTGAATTCTGAACTATATATGATTCTACTTTACAAAAACACATACTAATTTGGAGTCACACTGAAGAACAGACATTTTGTGTAATTCCCTTCCAGAGAACTCCTTTGAGAGGAGAACAGCTTTGTTACCTCCTGCACTTAACAGAGAAGATATTAATATGTTTGCTGTCAATAATATTTTGAAAAATGTCTACTGGTGTGAAAATAAGAAGCTGGGGCTGAGGTGAGGTGATTAGAAATCCATGTGTCCTTTTGAGTAAAATAACCATAGTGTCCTTACACTGTAGAATGAAAGGCAAACTTGTGTTTTAATGTTCAGATATGTGCTGGGGTAACATAACTGTAAATTCTCCTTCTTTTATGACATCACCTCATTCTTTTTAAAAATTTAGGCAGGGCATGGTGGCACACGCCTTTAATCCCAGCACTTGGGAGGCAGAGGCAGGCAGATTGCCGTGAGTTCAAGGCCAGCCTGGTCTACAAAGTGAGTCCAGGATGGCCAAGGCTACACAGAGAAACCCTGTCTTGAAAAACCAAAAACAATCAAACAAAAAAACCCAACAAAAACAAAAACAAACAAACAAACAAAAAACAAAAACAAAAAAAGTTACAGCTTCACATATATTATATTAAAATTAGTTCAAATTATTTACAAAATCTTTTTAAATGATTTGTCATTTAGCAAACTGTGATACATTTTATGGTTAAGGGAAAAATTTTCAACTTTCTTTGTATTTATTAAATGAAGGCATTATCCTATCCTGGGAGTGTATGTTTTTTTTTGCTTTGCCATAACTTCATGATAACCTCTCATAATTATGTGAGAATAATCAGAGTTTTTCTGGCATTAGTAAGAACTTATATATTTTATATTATTACATATTACACTTACGTACTTTTAAAAATTATTATGTGTATGTGTATATGTCTGTGTGTGGATTTGCATACTTCAGTGTAGTTAATGCCTGAGGAATCCAGAAGAGGACATTGGGTCTCTTTAAGCTAGAGTTGTAGCTGACTGTGAACCATGTAACATGGGTACTGGAAACAAACTAAAGTTTTCTGGAAGAGCTTATTCTCACAGATCAATTTTTTTAGCCTTTAACATGCCTCATAAGCAGTATGCTGCATTTTTCTGCTGACTTAAATATTTTCACTTCATATCAAAGAGATATCATAGAGCTTTTCTTTAGGGTTTCTTTAAGTTTAAATATAGTAAATAACTTGAATTTTTATTATCTCTACCTACCTGGAAAATAGTAGACAGAGATTTTTAATTTATTAATATAACTAATAATCTGAGTAATTAATTAATACATAAAAGAGATTAGGTAGACAAAATCTATCTGTTTTTTCTGACTTCAAGATTTTTGCTTACTGTCCAAATATATATTTTAATTTTATTATTATTTTGTCATTTGAAAGCACATACAGGGAGCTCTTTATAAGATATTATATAAATATCTTCCCATAAATTTTTCTATAGGAAAATATTTTCTTTCTATGTCAACAAATCAAAATCATCAGACTCAGAAATGCAGATGAGGGCAGGAATACAGGATGGTAAATTCTCAGATTTTCCAAAGTTATCCCAAGAAGGAAAGTGTAAACTGCACAAAACACAGCAGAGCATTCATAATCACCACAGCAATTATGGTTTATATAATAACTTTTCAAGATTTAACTCACAACAATGAATCATTTGTCTTAACTCCACACTATCATTTTTCCCTTTTGTAATAAAACTGCTAGGATTCACATCTCAAGTGTGTTCATAAGGGAGGAAAGCCAAAGCCTGCTAGACCTTCCTCTACTCTCCTCACTCTGATGACAAGCATAAAAATGAGAAAGGAAAAAATGAACCCAGTCATGTCACCCAGTCCCACCCAGGAGACTATCAGAAATCCTAACACCCAGAGTAAGATAAATCTTGAGAAAATGTGAAGTTCTCAAAGAGGATTTTTATAAAGCTTGATGTACAAGACATCTTACATGCAAATATAACCTCAATGTGTAAGCCACATGTCCACTACCCAATTGTCAGTCAAAGAAAAGAAAATACTGAAATAATGAATTTCTATCTTAAGAAAGTAATTTCTAAATAATATTGTGACTTAATTCATCAAAAAATTTAAGGGGGCATTTTCCCAACTTTTGAAGTAACAAAATACAGTTGGTTGTATATGTTATAGTGCTGGTTTGTTCCGTAAGAGAACTCTTTCTGGGTCAAATATGTAATAGATGTTCTTATCTCTGTATTGACAGAGTTCTTTGTATGTAGGAATTAGGGAATGCTATTTAGGGAGTATATCTGAATTTCAATAGAAATTTATCTTAGAAAATATTTGTCAATTTCACTAATAATTAGTGGCACTTGTGTTTTAGAGCTGTAAAATAATTATATGTTTACACATCAAAATGATAACTTTTAAGCTGTGGACACTTCATCTAGCCTCTAATAACAAATGTAAATTCTTCTTCAATGGTGCATAAGTTCAAGAGGAATGTTTAACACTGAGAGAAATCTCATTTTAGGAATGAACTAGACAGTTATTCAAGAGATTGTTTATTTCATTGCTAGAGAGAATGACAATCTTTTGTAGACTAAACTGCAGGCAGAGTTGAGATCAGATTCACAGAATGAACACAATTAGGAATTCGTTCTGAAGACAATATAACTAAAAAAAAGAGAGACAGGGTTTTTTTTTTAATAAAGACTAGATGAAAGAAGGAAGTAAGAAGAATCTCAGTGAAGAACCATTGTGCATCACCTACATTTAGTGTTGTCTGCTTCACCTGGTAGCTTTTAACCTACAGAAAAACTTGGTGAAGAGGGTGTAACACAGAGATATTAAATTCCCCAAAGCAGATGCTCCCTAGAACCTAAAAATCATTCAGGATCCACCCAAAATCTCGATTACCTCCATAATATCAGTGAGAAATTATTTTTCTATTTCATGCTGTGGTGATTTAACTGATAATACAAAGCAATGGTAGGTAAAACTAGTGGGGATGCCTAAAACCTCATGAAAATGTCAATAAATGATAACTGTGATATTTTACTCTTCAAAGACATACAGCAAACACACACACACACACACACACACAACACACACACACACACACATACATGGCAGCTTTTTAAAATGAGGCTTTTTGATAAAGCAATAAAAAAAATGACCAATATCAGTATATTTTCCCCTTGCCATTTCAGTATCTAAAGAAGCTAACATGAAGTATTTACAAGTTTAGGTGCTGCACAGAATGTGTTTTTTGTTATGGAAAACATGCTATGTGCACATTGCTATCAGAAATGGTTTCTTTTCCTATGATCCACTTTTATCAGAAACTTCATCAGTCTCATGAAATATCATATTCAAACTTAAATATGTTGCTAACACCTTCTAAAGTTAAACATGAACTAAAGGTGCCAATTTGAAAAAAAATTACCTATAATGTTTTGAAGGAGAAAATTCCAGCTTTTAGATGGCAAGATGAGCTCATCAGGCTAGGATACCTAACAACAAATCTAGTGAGAAGAACTCAATGCCTAGGATCCACATGGTGGAAAGAGAGAACTGACATTTGAAATTTTTTTCTCTGATCTCCACATGCATGGAATGGCATGTGCATGGGCAGATACACACATATTAACTAACACACACACACACACACACACACACACACACACACACTACCACCCCCAACATCAAATAAACAGGAACTAACAACCACTGGTCATTAATATCTCTCAAAATCAATGGTATCAACTCCCCAATAAAAAGGCACAAGCTAACAGAATGGATGTGAAAACAGGATAATACATCACTCTACTGCATACAAGAGTCGCAACTCAGCAATAATGATAAACATTATTTCAGAGAAAAAGGCTGGAAAAAGATATTCCAAGCAAGTGAATCCAAGAAGGAAGCTTTAGTAGCCATTCTAGTATCTAATGAAATAGATTTTCAATCAAAATTAATCAAAAGACATGGAAAAGGACACGTGATATTCATCAAAGGAAAAACATGCTAAGATGATGTTTCAATGCTGAAAATATATTTCCCAAACACAGGCACACCACATTTGTAAAAGAAATATTACTAAAACTTATATCACACAGCAAACTCCACACATTAATACTAGAAGACTTCAACACCCTGTTCTGCACAATAGACAGATCATTGAGACTCAAACTAAATGGAGAAATAATGAAATTAATAGACATTATAAATCAAACAGACTTAAACATATTTACAGAACATTTTACCTAAACACAAAAGAATATATCTCCTCAGCACCTCAGGGAACCTTCTCCAAAATTGACCATATATTTGATCACAAAACAAACCTCAACAGATACAAGATGTTAAAAAAAAAAAAAAAAAAAAACAAATAACCCAAAACCTTGCATATTATCAGACCATCATGGATTAAAGCTGGAACTCAACAACAGAAACATCAAAAAGCCTACACATATATGGAAATTGAACAACTCCCTACTCAATGAACACTGAGTCTAGGATGAAATAAAAAATAAATTAAGACTTCATAGAATTCAATGAAAATGAAGGCACAGCATACCCAAAATTATGGGGCACAATGAAAGCAGTGCTAACAGGAAAGTGCATAGCACTAAGCACCTTCATAAAGAAACTGGAAAGACCCCATACAACTTAACAACACACTTGAAAGCTCTAGAACAAAAGGAAACATACACACCCAAGAGGATTAGATGGCAGGAAATTATCAAACTCAGCACTAAAAAATCAATAAATTAGAAACAAAGAGAACAATCCAAGGAATTAGCAAAACCATAGCTGGTTCTTTGAGAAAATCAACATGATAGAGAAACTCTTGGCAAAACTAACTAAAAGACAGGAGTATACCCAAATCAACAAAATCAGAAATGAAAAGAGAGACATTACAAAAAATATGGAGACAATCCAGTGAATCATTAGGTCTTACTTCAGAAGCCTATTTGCCACAAAATTTGAAAATCTAAATGAAATTAATGATTTTCTCAATAAGTACCAATTACAAAAATTGAGTCAAGATCCAGTAAACAAATAATTTTGTCCCATATCTCCTAAGGAAATAGAAGCAGTCATTAAGGGTCTCAAAAAAAAAAAAAAAAAATCTCATGGCCTAATGGATTCAGCATTGTATTCTACCAAACTTTCAAAGGGGAAATAATACAAATCATCTGAAAACTATTCTAAAAAAAATGGAAACAGAAGAAACATTACCATACTCATTCTATGAGGCAAAACCACTTTGATACCTAAACCATATAAATACCCAATAAAGAGAGTTTCAGACCAATTTCCCTTATAAACATTGATGCAAAAATACTCAAGAAAATACTTGCAAACTTAATCCAAGAACACATTAAAATATTCATCATGACCAAGTAGGCTTCATGCCAGGCATGCAAAAGTGGTTCAATATATGAAAATCCATAAGTGTAATCCATCATATAAACAAACTGAAAGAAAAAAAAAAACACATGATCATCTCCTTAGATGCAGAAAACTTTTTGTCAAAATCCAACACCCATTCATGTTAAAAAGTCTTGGAGAGATCAGAGATACAAGGCACATATGTAAACATAGTAAAGGCAATATATCCCAGCCTATAGCCAGTATAAAACTAAACAGAGAGAAACTTAAATCAATTGCACTGAAATCAGTTGCCCACTCTCTCCATACTCCATATCTCTTCAATCTAGTATTTGAAGTCCTAGCTAGAACAATAAGACAACTAAAAGTGATCAAATGGATACAGATTGGAAAGGAAGAAATCAAAATATGACTATTCATAGATATGATAGTATATATAAGTGACCCAAAATTTCTACCAAGGAACTCCTACATATGATAAACACTTTTAGCAAAGTGGATGGATACAAAATCAACTTTAAAAAATCAGTAGCCATCCTGTATACAAGAGATAGACAGGGTAATAAATAAATTAGGAAAACAGCATCCTTTCTGAGGACTAGGGGAGGGAGGAAAGGGGTACTGAAAGAGAGAGGGTAGGACCAGGAGTATGTAAGGGAGGGGACTACAGTCAGGATATAAAGTGAGCAAATTAAATGAAAAGGAGTCTGGGTTCTGACTATTAGTTAAAGTTTATCTGTCATAAGATGTTTGGTTTCCTCTTTTTAAAATGTATTTATTCAATTTACTTCCCAATTGTATGCCCTTCCCTCTTCTCCTTTCAGTCCCACCCTCCCTCTTTTTTGTTTCCTCCCCTACTTCTCAAAACAGGGGAGCTCCCTCCCCACCAACCCACCCCAGATCATCAAGCCTCATCAAGACTGAGTACATCCTCTTCTTTTGTGGGCTGGCAAAGCAACCCTTCCATTGGAAAGTGAGTTAAAGAAGGCAACAGAGACAGGCCCTGCTACCTTTACTAAAATCTTAAACAAAGCGTGTTTAGATTGAGGAAGTGGATAATTTTATAATGTGAGATAGAGTTGGTAAAAAATTATAGAAATGCTAAATTATGCTTTTAGACCTACAAAAGTTCCTCTATATTTTTTGTTTGTTGACTTTAATTAAAGATAGTTTAGACCCTAGATATGCAGTTTATTGTCAAGGTTTTGAAACTGCTTTTTCTCTTGCCTATCAGACTGTTTGTTTGCTTTATGATCATCTTGTCAAATTTTATGTCTATGTCTGTAAATTTGTTTGATTGTTTAAATATTGTTTCATTTTTCTATATTTTGAGAGAAGGCTAAGCTTTACTCACTGGCTAATTTTCCAGAAAAGTGCAGCATGCACAACTCATGAGGCAGTGATTGTCCTGCCTCCATGATGTGCCTTTGCTGGGCCTGGACCCAGGTGCAACGGCCGCCCATTGGGAACAAGCCCAGGACTGGAGCATCCATGGGCCAAAATGTTTCACAGGTGCTGCTCCTGCATACTGCCTGTGGGGCTCAATTCTTACAGAATGGGGAAAGCTGCAAAAATGTGGCTGGTCAGAAAAGCATGGTCTAAGGAATTGAATTTATTGCCTTAAACTTAGAATTTTTGTGTTTAATTTTTGCTTGTAAGAGATTTAACAATTTTCTAAGTTGGTCTAGGGAATGGAGTTAATTCTAAACTCCTTAGCTACAAGGTGTTTATAATTTTCTTGTTTCTTTGCTTAATTTTTACTTGAGAGATATTTCTAAAAATTTTTTTTAGATTCTCAAAAAAGGGAGATAAATTAGTGTTGTCCTTGGAACTAGACATTTACACCTGGGAGCTTCCAGCTTAGATCAAACTAGTTAAACAAGCCCAAGGCTACAACATCTTTGAGCCAGATAATTTTACAGATATTACTCCTAGCTACCTGCAGACTCGACAAACACAGATCAGAGATGGCTACAGACACATGGCCAGTTGGAGAGGAGGAAACAGGAGGCTGACAGTTTTCTAAACTAGCCTATGGAATGTAGTTAACTGCCTAGAAATTAGAATTTTCTTTCTTCCTTGATTAATTTTTGTTTGAGATATTTAAATATTATTTATACTAGAATTGAGATGAAATAATTAAACAAGGTGCAGTGGCACACACCTTTAATACCAGCACTCGGGAGGTAGAGGCAGGTAGATCACTGTGACAGGGCATGATGGTGCCTTTAATCCCAGGATTTGGGAATTAACATAGGTGGAACTCTTGAGTTGCAACATGATCTCCACAGGGCATTATCTACTGATAAGCTAAATTACTTACAGAGACGTAAATGTTTTAACTTACTTGAGACTTGAAAATTATGGGAACATTGCAGCCAGGACTGTCCATTTGACACATATTCTGGATATTTAATTCCTTCTCTCTAATCCAGAGAAGCCACAAAAAATGGAATTGCTCACTGTCTATCTGCCTTTTCTCACATTGGTGTGCCTAAGGCTATCAAGACAGGTAATGGATCAGGGTACGTCAACAAAGCTTTTCAAAAATTTTGTGACTCTTTTTCCATAAAGCATATTACAGGTATTCTGTATAATCTGCAAGGACAAAGTATGGTGGAAAGAGCTCGTTCTACCATAAAAATCTATTTACAAAAAGTAAAGAAGGGGGAACTTTACCCCAATCACCTAAAAATGCTTTGAGTCATGTTCTCTTTAAATTTTTTATTGCTTGATGACAAAGGAAATTCTTCAGCCAATCGATTCTGGCACAGCAATACTCAGTCATCTTTTGCTACAGTGAAATGGAAGGATCCGTTAACTGGACAGTGGAATGGACCTGACCCTGTATTATTCTGGGGGCAAGGTTCTGTTTGTGTTTTCTCACAGGAACATGATGCTGCATGCTTGTTACCCGAGAGGCTTATGTGTCAAGTTGATGCTGACATGGATGAGTTTCCTGATGATCCTGAGGTCAGAGGTGGAACTTCATTGGACACTTATTACTGATCCTTCTCTTCTTCAATCTGCTTCTTGAGATAATGTATGTCAACAACACTCACTGCCTGATTTCCCTGTGATTTAGGAGGAAAGGAGAACTCAAGTGTTCCAGTACTTGTGAGGCATCCTCCTTACAGACCTGACTGAACTTTGGAGTAGGTGCTTTGCAGAGACTCCTCCAGAACATTTTCCTTCCAGAAACGCAGATTTTAAGCATTGTAAGTATGTTTCCACCCTCACTGGTAGGGTCAGTTCCATCTAAAGGACTGTGGAGAACTGAAAAGGGACTTGTGGTATGCTGTTGAATGATAAACTCTCTGTTATAATTCTGTTATTATTCTTATATCTACTATTGTTTTTGCCATTGTTTTACTAATATTGTTTATGCCTTAACTAGTGGATCAGTGATTTGAGATGACTGAGCAAGTTATAGTATCATACTAGACTTCCCTAGACTCCCTGTGAGTAGGATGCAGCTAGATTCACATTCGATATAATCTCTTCAGAATTAACAGTAATCTAAAGCATGGATTATCCTTGTGGGGGATAACAGGGCTCAAAGTTATAGCCTGTGCCTTCCATCCTTTCTAACATAGCTCATGTCTACACATGGCATAGAGCTCAAAGACACTGCCCTTCTTCATGTGTTGATATGGAGACAAGCCAGAGATGGGTAAGAGTGAGTCTAAGCCTCAGACATGCTATGTATGATGGAATTCATATGCCAATGACAGGTACAGATAAGTGCCTACTTGCCGACCTAAGATAAGTTCTTCATAATTTTATTTGAAGAAGGGGCAGATGTGGGGAGCAGTGCTAAATTCTGCCGTGTCAGAAATCCCGGTCCTTAGGCTGCACGCTGTGACCTTCCAATGGTTGAGCTTTGCCCGAGCAGGTCTTTGTGTTCCATGATATTCTTGGACAATTTGCCTTTGAAAGAAGTAGGGAAATCCCTACTGCGAGACACCCAGGGGATTAAGGAAGTCCTTATAGAGAGCTACTCAGAGGACTAAGGAAGTTTCTACAGAGAACTACTTAGGCTATTGTGTTCTTCTTGACTGGGACCTAGGGAGAGGGGGATCAGAATAGATCCTACTGACCTTGCTATAAAAAGTCTTACTCATCATCATTAAAGAGAGTCTTGATCAGACATTTCTAGACTTGACTCATTATTTCTCTCATTTCTGTACCCTACTTTCAATCCCCACTCCCTCTTTCAGGTGAACCCTGATTCAATTTGTCCCACAGGCAGGGACACTTCAGAGACCCACATGAAGAATAAGCCGCTCATCAGCTATATCTATGTAGAGTCCTAGGTCTAGTCCATGGATGGGCCCTGGTTAATAGGTACTGTTGGTCTTCTTGTGAATCTTCTGTCCACTCTCTTCTATCCTTCCCTCTATTCTTCCACAAGTATCCAGCTGGAGACCTACAACAAGCTAGACTCCTGAGGGATATGAGGGTGACTCCAGCTGAGGCTCCTAGTGGCAGGGGTCATGAAGACTGAAGAGGACAGCCTCTAACTAGACAGGACGCCTAGTGGAGGGAGGGGAACATTAACCTACCCACAAAAACTTTGAACCCAAGATTTATACTGCCTGTGTCCAGGAATAAAAATAGAGCAGAGTTTGAGGGAATGCTCAAGCAATGGCTGGCCCAGTCTGAGACCCACCCATGGGAGAGAGCCAACCTCTGACACTATTAATGATATTCTGCTATGCTTGCAAATGGGAGTCTAGCATAGCTGTCCTCTGAGAGACTTTACCCAGCAGCACATTGACACAGATGCTGAGATTCACAGCCAAACACTGGACTGAGAACAAGGAGACTTGTGGTTTCTTTTTTGTACTGTGTTTTAATTCCCTTTCTTGGGTAATTTGAAGATTCAAATAAACCAGGCTGAGTTGGTAGAGTAATTTATAAATTCTTGCTGTGAAAGTTTGAGGACCTGAGTCTGAATTCTAGAAGCATATAAATGCTTGTTATCCTCAGGTGTGCAGTAGCCATTTTCCTAAGCTCCTTAGCTCAATTAAAGCCCAAGTTGCCACCATAGTAACAGACTACTGATTTTCTTTCTTTCCTTAGTTGTATTTGTTTTTCTTTGATGGTGTCTTATGGGTAAATTTTCAATATACACTTCCTCCTTATATGATTGGATTTTAGAATCTGCATCTAACAAAACAGAAATTAATAATTGAACTTAAGTAGTATCTACTTTCTTAGGGTAAAGTACTAAGAATAAACCTCTTTCAAGAAAAATATTATCAGCTATTCTATGGAATTGATGAACTAGTTTTTCAGGAATGAGTTAACAATGACTAATTTTCTCCTCTGAGGAGAATTATGGACACGAGTGAATTCATTATGTATTGCTGTGAAAACATACTACCACAATATTTGTGGTTTCAGACTCATAAATACATCCCCTTAACATTCTACAGATTAGAAATATCAAAGAGGCACTGGGGAAATATCCATTGCTGGAAGGTCTGGGTCCTCCGGAGGCTTGAAGAGCCTATTCTTTCCATTGCCAGTTTGAATGTTCAAACACTATATAGATTTGTTCTTTCTCTCTTCAAAATGATTAATTTTGCCTTTCTCTAACTTTGCTAACATTCTTATATATTTCCTTGAATGTAACTTGGGAAACTTTCTATTTTATGAGACCATACAACTAGATTGCATCTGCTCCAACAACCTTGCTTCTTCTGATCACACAAAGGATTTAACTTGCACATGCATGCAAGCTTCCATTTCCTATGTAAGATGGCATGGCTTAAGGTTAAAGGCATTGAAATGGAGATAACTTCTAAGAGTGTGCTATTTACTTCAACTGGCCCGTGGAGAGATATGAGGACAAGGGTACTTATAAATGACTGTGAGTTTAATTGTCATTAAAGCATTGAATAAAACTGGTATTTTTGTTCAGATAATGAAGAATTTAGAGTAAGAGGTTTAAAACAGAATATTAATGACAATAATTAAAGAATTCCTTATCTACTTTGAGAAGAAATCAATCTGAAGTAAAATTGGACTGAAGTTTTATTTTCTTAGATGCAAAACTAACTTAAAGACATAATTATAAAGATTGGGAATAAAACATAAGACTTGTATCATTCTTTTTGAAAATCTAAAATTTTATAGAATATTTGTGTCTTTAAAATAGAGGCCATTTGCTGCTGGCATGCTTAGAGTAATCAACAGACTGTTGGAGATCAACATCAGATCCTGACCACATGGACCTCTCAACAGGAAAACTCACAATGTGTCAAGATTATTTGTCCTAGTTAAGCTTTGACAACCATGCCATTTTATGATACTCAGTTTGCAAAGTTATTATAAGGTACTGGCCAATGAATTAAATGCTTAAAAGAAAGCAAACACTATAACACAATTACTAAACATAAAGTTTACAACATGGCCAGGGATAATTTGGCAGCCATGGCCCTAGGCTACACTACGACATTCAAAATGGCCCAATGCATAGACTCTTTATGGAGGGAGTCAATATGTATTGAAATAATAACTTGGGTTTTCATTGCTATCACTGTTGTTATTAGCATTTATAGACCTGTTGATGTCCAAGGCTAATAGTAAGCTTTCTATACAGTCTATATCCTTGTGGAAAATAATTGCCAACTTGGTGTTGTTTGGTCATGTAACAACTGTGAAAGTGAGAAGTGATTTCTTCTTCTTCAGACTGATATTTTCATCGCATGGATTTGGATTCAATTTTATTATACCATATGTCTTATATGTTTTGCTCAAAATGTTTCTCAGGTGTTAATAACTTTGCTTACAATTATTTAATCATTTGAAAAAAGAAACTATAAAGGCTAGGATCACAAGATAATTGGTTAAATATCACACTGTATCATCATCTGGAAACTGTTTTCTGACAGAATGGGCTCAAAATCAGTATGTCTAGCTTAAGATCTTTGGGATGAATCCTACAGATGTTTATGCTTTCCTTTAAAGTAAAATGTGTACTCTAAGCCAGCACTATTGAGTGGTGGTGTATGCTCAATGACATTCTGAGAGTGTCAGGTAGAAGTATGGTCTTAGTGCCTTTGATCCAGAAAGTATTTTTTCAATTCTCTGAATACAGGGCTCTATTTAACTAGAGTTCTTCTTTGGAAAAATGCAATTTCTACCAAAATACAAGGTAGTTTGTTAAGTCTAGATAATAATACACCAATATTTAATCAATTGTATGATAAACAATACAAAAAACAAAAAATACTTTAGATAAATTTGTGATCTAAAAACATTCCCAAGCTGAGCATGGTGACACATACCTGTAATGCCAGCACCCAGGAAGGCAGAGGCAGGTGGTTCTCTGTGAGTGCAAGGCCAGCCTAGTTTAGAAAGTGAATCCAGAATATCCAAAGCTACACAGAGAAATCCTTTCTCAAAAAGACAAAACCAAACCAAACCAACTAAACAAAAAACATTACTAATTTTATAACATAGTCACAATATGGAGATTGAAATTTTGAAATAAACAAAACTATGTGTTCTTTAAAAAATAATGTATTATCTTGCACTTTATAAACCCAGTATCCAAACTTCCTAGGCATTAAAATGAGTTTCTACATTCAAGAAAATGACAGGTGACTAAATGTGACATAGACCTAGCCTATCATGGTACCCTGTGGGTTCACTCAAACACTACCCTTTGGCACTATGACATTAACAGTTACAAGCTTTTAATCACAGGTTTCAAATAAAAAGATAATTTCCACATAGTATCAAGTACTCTTCAATAACATGTTATTTCTGTATTATATTACTAACATTTTAGGGTTTGAATATTTCTACATCTTAGCATTGCCTATCTTGACAAATACACATTAAAATAAAAACACACTTGAATTTACTCAAAGAACACAATAGAAAACTAAGACTGTCAAAACTGTTCAAGTCTCTCAATAATGACTAAAATGGATGTCTAATATAAAGGAACAAAATTAAGATGTAGGGAACTGATCCAGAGCATTCTACAAAGTCTAATGTTCAAGAGAGAGAGAGAGAGAGAGAATGTAGGGAAAAATCTGCAACCAAATGGAGGAAAATTCCCTGAATTGATAACTACCACAGGCCTGCAAATAGAAAAGAAAATTATTGCCTAAAATGTCAACCAGACAGATGGCTAGGCCTGAGCCAAGATTCAATGGGATATCAAATTGTTCAGCTTAAAAACATGTCAATAAATTAGGACCACATAAAAGTAATGGACATATCAAAAGATAATGATAAAGTAAGCAGAGGGATTTTGGGTAAGTTCACAGATGCTGAAACAAGATAGTGTATGGTCAGGGAAAAAAGAAATGAGTAACCTATAGTCTAGAAGGATTTATAGTACCTATGAGGTCCTGTACTGGGAGTTCTATCTTTCTACTCAGAGATTAGTTATCTTTTCTACTCTTATAAATCATGTGATTGGTTTTTTTATTATTATTTATTGACTGCTAATTTATAAATACATTTTTGTTTTGATGAGATGGTTCTAAACTGTACTTCATACCAGCCTAATGTGAAATCCATTGTAATCTTCTTTTCTTAGCCTTCCAAGTGATATGCATGTGCACATGGACCTCCATTTCCCATGTTATTTTCATCTGTTTGTATATTTAGAATATTCTGTGGTTTACAACCCAATAACCAAACAAGCACCAAGACCCTGTGTACATAGGGCGACACACTTTCTTCACTTTTATATCCGATATCTTCTTAATGTCCTTTTCTGTCTCTACTCTGATCTGACCTAATTTCCAGCTTGAGAGTTCCTATTCTATGTACTTGTTTTTATACAAGCTGGTTCGTTAGTTTAAATGACCTCGTTTTTCTCTTTCTTCTTGGAACATTCATAGATATTCTGTAAATTAGATCAATTACATTCAACCTCTCTGAAATTTTTTCACTGATGCCCTGAAGCAGATTTAATTGTTCCATGGCCTCATAGTCACATAACTGTGAAGGCACTGAGTGACAAGGGACAATTTTGTTACATATCTCTGTTGCTTGTTAAACTTTGATGTTCTGTGGCTTATTCACTCATGTAAGCTCAGTGCCCACCATATGCCTCCCTTCTGTATAATGGGCTCAGTAAATGAACAAACAGAGAAATGGTTCTGATTACAATAAGCAAGAGAATAAACTGTTCACTTCCAGTTACTTGGCTCTGTGACTTGCTAATCATACAGTATTGAATTTGGAAATGCTTGTCACTTAATTATATGAGATAGATGAAATATGAAAGTAACTGATTTTATTTCATCTTTCTTCATTTATCTATTTAGCATGATAATCTCCAGAAAGTATTTGAGGTCAAAAGAGCTGAGAGGTCCATTAATTCAACAACTACCAAGGCATATGACATCCCTCAAGGCAATTGACAAGCTGTTGATTTCACCAAATGTTTCTATACATGTCTGCCAAGTCAGTCAAACACTGAGGACAAAGCAATTGCTCCTTCCATGAATCTGCGATTTTAGGTAAAGCCTGTTTCCACACAAAAGGCAAAAGATCCATTTGTTATTATATGCACTACTCATTATTAAAATATTTACTTTTCCTCACTTGTGTAGGTTACTTTGATGAAAATAAACATAAAGTGGAAATTATCAACAGCATGTGCATTGAATTTTTAGTAGATCAGGAGAACTTCTGAGCTTTGTAATTCACAACAAATTTAGTCTCTTAATAGTAATACTGTTGATATCAGCCTAAGTTATAAAAATGCAAAATAGTCAAAAACACACCATATGTGCACACACATGGTCCTTTGAGGTTGAATTTCATATAGTATCTCTTCAGTGAAAATATCTTCAAAACACCTGAATGTATGGTACTTCTGTTATTCAAACTTATTTTTTCTTTAAAAATTAATGGACTGAATAATAAGTAGACTAGATTTCTTCATTTAGCTATAAGGATTTTTTAATAATTTATTCAGCATATTTTACATTTTGCCTTTACAGTTTTTAGAATTTTGGCAAATTTAAACATCTAAGCCAAGACTACAACCCAGCCAATTTCTGTTTGTTGTATGGAATTGAACTTCAGAATGTCTACATATCTGCAGCTCACCTTTAGAGAAGAGGGATCAAAATTGTGATGAGGATTGGAGCTTTGGAACTTGGTTAACCTCACAAAATCAAACCCCTTGGCAGAATTTTATATTTGTAAAAAATAACTTTATTATATTATTTTCATGTTGGTTTTGTTTAAACATGAGAAAACTCAGCCTTCTGGTTTCTCTATTTCTATGTTTTTAAAAACATGCATTGTGTAAAGCTGAGCACAATATGGACTGATCTGTTAGCACACTGATAATCATGGTCTGTGAAAGGTGGAGGCAGGAAGATCAATAATGAAAGTCAGCCTTAGTTACAGAATAGTTTGAGCCTAGGCTGGAGTGTATGAAATCATGTCTCCAAAAAATTCTACTATTAAAATACACACTAGTTGCATCACTTCAGAAATTAATAATTTGCCTTAGTAGTACAAACCTAGCCATATCCAAGTCATTGAGTAACATTTATATACTCTCCATTCTCATGGGTTTTTTTTATTTAGAAAATAACCAAGCTCAGTAAATATGTAAGCCCCTGTCCTTTTATAAAACCTGCTTATTATGACTCTAAGATTAGTTCATATTGCACCCTGAGGAAGGTTATCAACAGTGTGTTACTTTCTGTTACTGAACAATAAACTATTGGTTGTTAAAGTAAGAAACCCACTGATAGAAAGACCCCATATTCATATAGAGTGCAAGCAACAAAGAGCCATTTAGTCTGTAGAAATACAGCATACTAGAGTCACCACTGTGACGAAATGGTGACCCCATGGTGAGCTTGGAGGCTTTTTTTTTTTAAAGTCATAGGGGAAATTCCAAGGAAGATTAGGTGATCATTATCATGGTGGCATCACCACTTAGACACGATGGTGAATCCAGGTAAGCTTGCAGGCTCTCTTTAAAGTCATTCAAACTACAAAACCCTGGAAAACTTAGAAAGCAACCCTGGTCAGCCATCATGAGTTAATTATAAGGCAGGAGATTTCCAGACTGGCAGTAAATCTTCCTTAAGCAATCTGACCAGCAGTAAACCAACCTTAAGCAAGCTTATCTTCCTCTGCCAACGTGACTAGGCTGTTTCTGATTGGCTGCCAATCTTCTGCAGTATTTTTAGTAACTTCTGAGCTCATTTCTGAGAAATAGAGGTTTAGGCCTACTCTGAATTAACAAAAAACTGAAGCCTGAAGTAAAATTAGCTAGGTGTATTTAACCAGGCCACTCCAGGTGAGCTACATCACACATGGTCTCTCCATTCGTGGACTGATTTTACTGAGCATGTGTCATTTTAGCACATTTATGAATAAAAATTCCATCTTCACCTGAAGCTAAAAGTGAAGTTAAAATGTTACTTTTCTTGGATAAATAGAGGGAAATTGGATAATTCCCTTTATTTTAAATATACATTTCACTTTATTGACATTGTCTTTCTAGGAATAAATCACTGAAGCCAGTTTGGGCCCAGTTTCTTCCTTTGCTCCATCCTTGGCCCCTGAGTCCCTTGTATTCATGCTTTTGAACAAGTTGCACTCAGTATTTAAGGATTTGTTAGACCCAGAGATGAAATTATATAGGTATAAAGGGCACTGCTAGTCTTCTTGCTTTTCCAGCAATATTAGCCAATGTTTTCACTGATATAATAAACCACCAGGACCTCAAACAACTTGGGTAGGAAAGGGCTTATTGCCAGGAAGGGCAGGATAGGAACTCAGGGCAGGAGCCTGGAGGCAGGAATTGATACAGCAGCCCTGGCATGGGGTTACTCACCTGCTTACTTATCATGATTGTACATTGAAAACCACTATTCTAGTGGCAGCCACACGCACACTGCTCTAGGATCTCCTACCTCAATATCAATAGAGAAAAATGAATCATAGGCTTCTTCACAGGCAAACTTCAAATGAGGTTTCCTCTTAAACATGCACCTAGCTGATGCCAGCAGACATAAATAAAACCAGACAGCACACTGGTCACTTCCCTCTCTTCATATTCCAACGTATTTTATTAACTGCAACAGCTGCTTCCTTCCAAATTCATGAAAAACACATAATTCTGCTGTTTGTCTTTTACATTGTTTAGATGAAAGCTCTTTTCTTTATACTTCTATCTAGCTGGGATTGAGGTTTATCTAGGCCAAGGCTTTAGATGAGACCAAATTCTATATTTTAGAAATTTATTTTAATTTTAATTTTAATTTTAGTTTAAGTATGTGTCTCTGAATGAATATGTATACACTATATACAGTTACCTGTGGCATCCTGTGTATAGAGTTTCAGGGGATCACTATTTACTCCACATGGGTCCTGAGAACCAAAGTCAGTTTCTTTTGCAAGAACAGTATGAGATTTTAACTGTTGAGCCATATCTTTGGGCTCTAATACCAGTTTTGATCGTTCCATGTACATGCAGTTTAAACAATTTTCAGATGTTTGTTTATCATCTGGTGTGTGTGTGTGTGTGTGTGTGTGTGTGTGTGTGTGTGTGTGTGTGTGTGTACTGTGCATGCCCATCTTGGTACACATGTGGAGATCAGAAGACAACTTTCAGGAGTTTCTTTATCTCCCTGTGAGCTTTATCATTTGAACTCAAGTTATTGGACTGTGCAATGAAAGCCATATCGTCTGCCTCCAGCTATTCTTCATATTCTTCAGTAGCTAACCCAAGAAATGAAATTTGGTGTACCCAGACAATTGAGTTTTACTTAGAACTGTGATTTTGTTTTTTCATTCACAAACAAATCAACTTTGCCAGTATGAATAGAAATGGAGGAAACTTAAATGAGTGCTGGTAAGTTAAGGGCACCATTCAGCAAAGCTTAGTGGCATTTGATTACAATTATGTGACATTGTAAAAAGAGGAAATTTGAGAACCACATGCCAATAAGTATGGATGAAGAATGTAGAAAGACAAAGGCAAAGTAAACAGGGAGAATATCCAATATGTTTAGGGCAGGGAAACTACTAATTAAGAAAGCATAAAAGCTTCCTATATTTCTCAAAATATTTATAGTGACAACAAACATCACAGATAAATCCAATTTAAGTGAAAATTTTCTTACTTAATGATTAAGTATTTATGTGATATTACCATGGGTCAAAAATGTACCACACTGAAGCAAGGTGGCAGCACTATCAGGAACTGAGGACACAGGTATGAAGAGAGGATGCTCCTTTCTTCTAATTGTTTCTGACAAAGTGAATTACTTAAAAACTACTACACCACAACTGATAAGGCATAACATGTCTTCTTTACCATCATGAAAATGTGTTATTTGAACCAAAACAGCCTGTTTTTTTTGTTTTTGTTTTTTTGTTTTTGTTTTTGTTTTTTTTTTTTTAGAAAGAGTAAAGGTTTGGAACTGGTTTTAGCCTGATATGTTAATACTAGAGCCAGATGTGCATGGTGAGGGAGGAAAGATCACTGGACAACAGAATATTACCATGAATATTACTGGAAAACATTCTAGTAACTTGATTCTTCATGCTCATAGAAGGACCAAGGAATTTGAATCGGATCACAAAAGGCAGGAAAAGCAATGGCTCTGCATTCTCCAGGACTGTGTATCTTGGGATACCCTCCCTACTGTATTCTACTGTGAATTACCAATAAATGTAAGATAGATATTAATTATTTCTCATGCCCCATAACATATAAAGATTCTGAGGCTCAGAGAATTGTTGTAGTAGAACTTAAAATATATACCTGAAGAGACATTTATGGCTAATGCCTGTAATTCCAGCACTCCAAGACTGACACAGTGGGGGACTCTGGTGGATAAGGCTGAAGTTTGACATCTCTGGAAAGCCATTTTATGCTTGGTCTATGATGGTGGACTCCCTTTTCTCAACAACATTTCCACCCCACCTAATCTGCTAACCCCAATTCTTATAAGGAGTGTCACAATACTATCAAGGAAGATTACAGAGAAGATAATTTCCTAATAAAGAGCTGACTCAGCAAGCACAGGGAATATCTGGCAATACCCCACCTTATGCTGAAGAGATCCTGGCCTCCAGCAAGTGACTTTGAATCATACTTAAGTTATTCCCTCACCTATAGGATAATTAAGTATTATTTTTCACCTTCTTGTGATAAGACACTGCGATCCTGCATGTAAGAGAGGTACTGTACCACTATATGTAGATTATGTATCCTGGTACCCTTAGCCCCAGAAAATCAGATACATTAACCCACAAACCCCTCCCCATTACCCAAAGTTTATAAATAAAAACTGGCTGGCATGCTTGCTTGCTTGCTCTCTTGTTTGCCATTACCCCACCATGACCATCTGAGACAATATTTATTCTGGGGAAGACTTGCTGCTTGATGCTAAGGGCTTGACTGTTGATTAAGGTGGTCAAGGTAGTCATGGCAGAGCCATTTTGCAGCTATTCTGCCACCACTGACTTGGTGCTGACACCCCGTGAAGCTGGGGCCTACATCTCACCAGACCTGCCTTTTGGCTGGACTGGTTTGAGATATCATCCTGCATTCTCTGCCATACTTAACATAGCATAAAGGGCTATAACACTTGGTATCATCACAGGATTGTGAATCTCCCAAGTCTCCACTGGCATCTTTTACAAGCCATTTCATTCTAAAAGAGCTAAACTGTAGCACTTCATGGAAAACTTATTTTCCATCTTCTCTTGTCAGACCTGGAAAGTGTCCTCATTACCAGGAAATGGGCCTCACACTAAGCACTATAAGCTGCTCCTGAGCAAGAAAAGGGAACTTGGGACCTTTGATCTCAAGATGTGTTCTTTCTCATCTGTAAGCAAACAGCACCTGGGTCATTCTACCAGATGTTAGACCCAGGCCACCACCACCCATCCTGCTGCTCAATGGTGAAGGACAATACAGAAATATTACGAAGTCTAAGGGAGACTGGAGACCAGTGTGAAACTATGACTCAAACCTAAGAAGAGCAAAAGTGCCAAACCTAAATACCTGTCTTCCAGGAGTCTTATTTTGGCCAAATTATCAATATATGTCCATATGCTATTTTCTATCTCTTACAGATGTGGTAGTTTTTGACAACAATTACTCTAAAATAAAATTAACACTTTAGAAAACTAAAGTTAACTATTAGAAAACTACTCATGAGGAAGTCCTCTCTGTCTTTTAAAGGGAATATATTTTTCTTTTTAGTTTTAATGGAAAAGAAGTCTTATGTAGGCCAGTCTGATGCTGAGCTCTCCAGTTATTCTAAAATGACTTTGAGCTTCTGATCTTTCTGCTTTCAACTATCCCAGGGCTGAAATAGCAGCTCACTGACAAAACTAGCTGTTAGGATAAAACTGTGAAGGCTTTCTTGGCCCACCCTAGCTTTGAATAATGACATGGAGACTTTATTTATAATTGCTCCAGGCCTTAGCTTACTTTTGTTTCCAGCTAGCTTTTGTAACCTATGCTAACCCATTTATATTAATCTTTATTCTATCAAGTGGTACCCTACCTCTCTTCAGTTTCAAATGGTTGACTTTGTCCTTGTCTCATAGGCAAATCCTCCGATGCCTATCATCCTTTCCCAGATTTCCTATCTCTGCTATGACTTCCTTCCTGTCATCCCCTGCCTTTGTTACAGGCCATTCATCTCTTTATTCAACCAATAAGAAGGTAATAGAGATCAATGTTTACAAAATACTGAGGTAATGACGCTTCTAAGAATGACAACACAAACACTTTTAACTCCAGCACTTGGGAGGCAGAAGCAGGCTGATCTCTTTCATTTTGAGGCCAGCCTAATTTACAGAGTGAGTTTCAGAGAAATCCTGTCTTGGAAAAATAACATTCTGTAAATAATTAGAAAGTTAAAAATTCAGTTGAAAGAGAGAGAGAGAGAGATCCAAAATGGTAGAGCCATTTCTGCACTGTATTGCATCAGTGTAATGACTGATGACCAACCAAGAGGCCATGGCTGTGAACTCCAAAAGTCCAACATCTGTGTTTCCCAGGTGAGAAGAAAGTTCATGTTCAGAGAAACATCAGGGTTAAGCTCAAGTCACCATGCTAAACTTGACAATAGTCCCCAGATTCTGCCAGATGGTATTCTCAGTCTCTGACCAACCCTATATTCCCATAGTCCATTATGTGTATACCTTCTAGGTACTGAGGTGCAATACTCAACTCTTAGGCCGCCTGATGCCTGGGATTCACAGAGACAACCTCAATTTTTTCCAAAGAACAACTCATCTTCCAAAAGAGAACAACCAGCGCTCTGAGTTCAGCAAGCAAAGTGTCTGAGCACAGTATGTTTGGCATCAGGACCTCATGAACCTCTGAGCAAGAGAGCTAGTAGCAGGATTCTGGGACTTCCTCTGGCTAGAGGAGGGGCATCAGGCTCATGAGAAGCCCAGTCTGTCCTAAGGCTCATACATCAAAGGAGACCCTCTTGCAGTTCCCTGAGAACTACCCTCCAGTCAGAGACCTTACCCACAAATCTGAGAAGGGCACCTGCAGGAATATCCAGCTTCCTACTGAAGGCTCTTCCCTCATGCCCAAGAAGTACAGTGGGCACCAGTAACTACCAGCCAACTCCAGAGACAGCCAGATGGTTAAACACCAACATAAAAATACAATCAATAAAAGCCAAGGCAACATGGGACCTTAAGAATTCAGTTATCCACCTACAAGTAGGCCTTGATACCATAACACTATTAACACACAGGAAAATGACACTAAAGCTATGCTAATGAAGATGATGATGATATTTAAAGAGGAATCTCTTAAAGAAACTCAGGAAGATATAGTCAAACAGACTGAGGCTGTGAAAGAGAAAATGAATAAATCACTCAAAGTGATACAGGAAAATACAAACAAACAGGTGAGGGAAACCAATAAAACTTTTGAACATATGAAGATGGAAATGGAAACAATAAAGAAATCACAAACTGAGGAACCCCTGATAGGGAGAACTTAGGGAGGAAAATAGGAACTACAGAGTTGAGCATTACCATCAGAATACAAAAGATGGAGAAGGTACAATTAAAGAAATCAATACAACCATCAAAGAAAATGTTAAATCTAAAAAATACCTGATACAAAACATCCAAGAAAGCAAGGGCACAATGAAAACTAAGGATAATAGGAATAGAAGAAAGAGAAGATTCCCAGCTGCAAGGACTAGAAAATACATTTGACAAAATCATAGAAGAAAATTTATCCAATCTAAAGAAATGCCTATATGAATACAAGAAGCCTAAAGAGCAACAAATAGATTGGTCCAGGAAAGGAAATCCTCCTGCCACACAATAATCAAAATACTAAATCTACAGAACAAAGAAAAGAAACATTAAAAGCTCCAAGGGGAAAAGGCTAAGTAACATAATGGGAAAGCCATCAGAATCACATTTGCCTTCTCAGTAGAGATTATATAAGCCAGAAGGGCCTGCATAGATATCTTACAAATCCTAAAGCCCACAGATGCCAATTCAGACTATTATACCCAGTATAATTTTCAATCACCATAGATGGAAAAACAAGCTTTTATATGACAGAATCAAAATTACACTATATCTATGTACAAATCCATCCCACAGAAGATACAAGAACAAAAACTCCCACCCAAGGAGGTTGACTACTCAAAAAAACTGAATATAATTGACCACTACAGAAAAGAAGATGAAGGAGGAGGAGGAGGAGGAAGGAGGAAGAGGAGAAGGAGGAGGAAGAGGAAAATTACACACCACAACCAGTATCAAAATAAAAGGAACAAAAAGTCAGTGGTCATTAATATTTCTCAACATTAATGGACTCAACTCTCCAATAAAAACACAAAGAAAGACTAATAGAATGGATGTGTAAACAGGACCCATCATTCTGCTGCACACAAAAAACACAAAGGAAGACATTACCTGAGAGTAAAAGACTAGAAAATGGTTTATACAAGCAACTGGACACAAGAAGAAAGCTGGAGCAGCCGTTCTAATATCCAATAAAATGGACTTTCAACAATTTAATCAAGAGAGAGACAAGGAAGGATATTTCATATTTATTGAAGGAAATATCCACCAAAATTACAGCTCAATTCTGAATGTCTATGCCCTAAATGCAAGGGCACCCATATTTGTAGACACACTGATAAAAGTTAAACCACACATTGATTCCAACACATTAAAAATGGGAGACTTAAACACCCCACTCTCACCAAAGGGCATGTCAACAAAACAGAATGTAAGCAGAGAAATAATGATGATAACAGATGTTGTAAATCAAATGGACCTAACAGACCTTTCAACCAACAGGACCTTTCAACCAAACATAAAAGAATATACTTTTTTCTCAATAACTCACTGAACTTTCTCCAAAATTGATCATATAGTCAGTCACAAACAAGCCTCAACAGATACAAGAAGATTGAAATAATCCCTTTAATCTTGCCAGACTTCAATGGACTAGAGCTAGACCTCACTACAACATAAATAACAAAAAGCTTACACACTCATGGACTCTGAACAATTCTCTATTCAAGGACAACTGGCTCAGGGAAGACATAAAGAAATAAATTTCATTGAAGATGAAGATACAACATAACTAAACTTATGGTAAACAATGAAAGCAGTGCTAATAGGAAAGTTCATTGCATTAAGTACCTTCATAAAGTAAATGAATAAAATTCATACAAGCAACCTAATGGCACACCTGAAGGCCTTGGGGGAGAAAAGAAATTAAACACACACCTAAGAGCAGTAGATGGGTGGAGATCAAACTCAGGCCTGAAACCAAAAAATTAGAAACAATGAGCAAAACTAAAAGAATCAATGAAAACAGGAACTAAGTTTTTAATAAAGTCAACAAGACCGACAACCCCTTAGTCAAACTAACTAAAAGACAGAGAGACACTATCTAAATCAACAAAATCAGAGATGGAAAGGCACACAACAACAAACATGGAACAAATCTAAAGAATCATTATGTCTTTCTTCAAAAGGGTATATGCCATAGAATTTGAAAATGTAAATTAAAAGGAAAATTTTCTTGACAGATTCCACTTTCTAAAGTTGTATCAAGATTAGGTAAACAAACTGAATAATTCTATATTCCTTAAGGAAATAGAAGTCATCTCTAAGTGTCTGCCAGCAGCAGCAACAACAACAACAACAACAAAATCAGGATGTAGGCTTTGAACTTTTTTTAAACATACTTTATTTGGGGTTTTTTAATGCTTATACCTCCCTTCCAAACCACCTACCATAGATAGGATGTAAAGAGGTTAATAGGAACAGAAGTGGACATTTTTAGACTCAGTTCCTTGAAGCAATTCTACTGGTGTACTTGGCAGGATTCCCATAGACCAGCTAAACAGCAAACCAGCAATTCAGTGAAGGTGACTGCAACCACAGGCCCTGGAACCTAGAGCAGCAGCTGGAGCCTATAGCAGCAGCCAGAGCACAGAGCTGCAGCTGGAACCCAGAACCTCAAAGTGTTCACTGGAGCAGTGCTCTCTAGGACTGTCTTTAAGGGGAGCAATGAATAGCCAAGACGAAAAATCATGCCTCTTGTTTTGGATATATATATATATATATATCCTCTCAGAGTCTATAGTAGGATGCTTATTAGTTGGTGAAGATCATACCCTGCAAAGGGCAGTTCCTCTTTCAGTGAACAAACATCATCTGTTCTCTAACAAGTCTGTTTTTAGTGGAAAAACACCATACACCCTTACACAAGTCTGTTTTACATCCCACACTTAGGATCAAAATAAAAATGTTTACATCCACTACACCAGGGACAGATAGATTCAGTGCAGAATTCTACCAGACCTTCAAAGAAGGGATAATACCAATAGTCTTCAAACTATTCCACAAAATAGAAAGAGAAGGAACATTACCAAACTCATTCTCTGAGGCCACAGTTACTTTGATACCTAAACCACGCAAAGACCCGACAAAAAATGATTTTAGATCAATATCCCTTATGAACATTGATGCAAAAATACCCAATAAAATACTTGCCCACTGAATGTAAGAACACATAAAAAGTCCCATCCGCTGTGACAAAGTAGGCTTCATACCAAGCATGCAGAGGTGCTTCAATACATTAAAATTCATCAATGTAATCCATCATATAAACAAACTGAAATATAACCACATGATCATCTCCCTAGATGCTGAAAAAGCATTATAAAAAATCTAACAACAGTATATGTTAAAAGTACTGAAGAGATCAAGGATACAAGGCACATACCTAAACATAATAAAGGCAAGATAGAGCAGGCCTATAGCCAATATCAAATTAAAAAGAAAGACACTTAAATCAATTCTACTGAAATCAGGACCAAGACAATGCAACCCCCTCTTTCTTTATCTGTTCAATACAGTACCAAACAGAAACTAACAGATAAATAATGACACAAACAGATGTACCTAACATCTATAGAACTTTTCACCCAAACACAAAAGAATATACATTCTTCTCAGCACCTCATGGAACCGTCTCCAAAATTCACCATAGATTTGGTCACAAATCAAGACTCAATAGATACAAGAAGATTAAAATAATCTCTCTTATCTTATTAGACCACCATGGACCAAAGATATACCTCAAAAACAATAGAAGTAACAAAAATCTTATACACACGTGGAAACTGAGCTACTCTCTACTCAATGACAATTTTGTCAGGGAAGAAATAAGTAAAGACTTACTAAAATTCAATGAAATTGGATTTATCAAAAATACAGAAACAGGAGAAATTATCACACTCAGCTAAACATGCTCTGTGCTTGTCCATTCTTAATGTCATTTGTTATTGACCTTGATTTCCAGCTGTTTGTGACATGGCCAACATTACTGTACTCAGTTTTTTAGGTGTTCATGTGTTCTTAATAATAACAAGAAGCAGATGCTGTTGTTGTATATTAAAATACATGGAGACTTTCCTAAGTGCTATTTTTACTTTCCCTGACCTAGCTAGCTTCATTTGAAACAAGGATCTATGCAAGAACAATAGAACCAGTATCTGTTGGTAAGCAGTTAACAGGTGTCACCTGGCCTGTCATCAATAACCCAGGTCTCTGTCTTTCTTCTATCTTCCTAGTTTTGTTAGTTTATGATTAGTTTCCCAAATTCAGTCATGTTAACTCTTAGTCTTCCTTTTAACTCTAGCCTCTAGTCCCATTGCAGCATACAACTTGAAGATTTTACATGTACCATTCCCTTCAATTACCTATACAACACCAGTTTCTGGCTCACTTACTTTCTTAAATAACTTTCCCATTACATCTTCACACATGATTGGCTTGTGTGCACTTAGGTGTACTGATCATGCACTTATTGTTCATATGGGTGTCTTGTATTTAACTGAGAAGTTTCATATGCTTCCACCTAAAACTGGTAATGTAGCAAAATGGGTTATTCAGATTTCTCTTCAGTCTTTTAAATTCATATTAAATTGCCACCTATACAATGACAAAACAATCGACTAAGGCAGACTTATGTCCTCATACTATTAAGCATGAGGAAAGAATGAGAGAGGAGCAGAAACTAAATGATCTGCATGACTCTACAAATGTCTTACATTTAAAGCTCCCTGTTGAATGTTACATAAACTAACAGACATTTGCTAACTCAAACAATGTTTCTTCAAAGATGTCTTCCAAAGAAACTTGAAATAAAATTCAGTTGATAAATATATCTTTTCAATGTATTTTCAAGGGTAAATGTATTTTATAATGTAAACGTTAACTATAAGTTGAAGTTAAACTGTAAGATCTATACAGGAGTATAAAATTATAGCAAGTGTTATAAATATTTTCTTGTGGATTGTTAAAATTATTTTATGACAGAGACTTGTAACATTTTCTAGAACTGAAACTAGAATTTATCAATTCAGTGTGCTGCACGGTAACTAAATGAAACAGATAATTGCATTGCTATGTTTATTGACTTAGGGAAGTACTATTTAAATCTGAGGATATATTCAGCCTTGGAAGGGTAACATGTGAAGGATGAGCCATTGCTATGATTACTCTTGAAATTACATCTCCCATTACTCATGCTCTGCATGTCTCCACGTTTGTCCACAGTGGGTCTCCTGGGTATCTGATTATGAGACACATTTACCAGTACACATTCAAACAACCACCACTAGAAGAAAGAAAGTCTAAAGGTCTGCTTTGGTGAAGCTGCAAATCCCTGTCTTCTTGTGTTCACAAGTTTTGCGGATAATCTTGAAGAAAGTTTATGAAAAAAAGACCTGACATTGATATGCGTCTTCCACACATGTGCTTTCTTATGCATGGAGCACTTCCACACATGTACACTTGCCTATATAACACACAGACATGTCCATACACTCAAAATCATGATAAGAAAAACCAAAGCTGCCTAACTGAAGACAAGAAAGTCAGAATGAAACAAACAACTCACAAATGATGTTGCTGAAACAAAACCCCAAAACAGAAAATATATAGTACAGCTATACTTAAAAGTTTAAAATAGAAACAAAACTGTTTTTAGACAAATAATAGCTTGGAAAACCTACTTTTCTGTAAGAAATGTTTATCAGCTTTTCTCAGACTATAGAAAAATAAGATCAGAAAAGACTTGAAACAACACAAAGTAAACTGAGATATCCTGACAGGGCAAATATGACAGAAACACTGTAAAACCATATTTTTTTTAGTTTTAAGTGCTTAAAGTAGCATGTCCTATTTAAAAATAGCAACACATTTTCAATTATCTTTTAAAGATTCATAGAAAAAATCAGCTACAAATATTGAGGATATATAAAAGACCGAACACCAAACACATTAAATAGCTTGACCTAAGCACCATTTATTGAAGAGCCTCCAAATACTATGACGTATAGCCTCTTCAAGAATTTATGCAATGCTTATTTTGATGAAGCATATCATACTCAATACATCTCTAAAAGCTATAAAAGTCAAAATTATATATTTTTATGAATGATCCTCCAAACAAAAGAAAACAAACAAAAAATGCATTATATACAGTGACAATGAAAAGGAGATACTTTCCTTCTCAAGTCTATGGTGCCATAATTAAAAAAAAAAAAAAGAAAACCCAAGTTTTACAAGACTGCATCAGTCAAATGCCGACACACTTCCAACTGAAGAGAGATCACAAATAAAGTTATCCAGAAAAATAAATTTAAAAATTTGGGCTAGATTGATTTTTTAATTTAAAAATATTTACTTATCCACTTTACACATATATTTGTGTGCTTGAATAAGTGCAGCCATGTGTGCAGTGTCAACAGAAGCCAGAAGAAAGTTTGGGTCACCTGGATCTAGAGTCACATGCTGTTCTGGGGCTCCTGATTTGGGTTGTAGGAGGTGAAGCTGGCTCATCTGGAGGCACATTGAGTACTCTTCCCACTTAGCCACTACCCAGACCTTAGAACAAATTTTACAAACAGCCAATCTAAACATAACGTAGAGCACATGGAACATTTTCTGCAAAGCCATCCTAACTATCCTTCTTTCTGCTTTCTCAGTCTGCATCTTGGTTACTCTAATACAATGGTTCTCCAATTGAAGGTTGCAATTTTCATGGAGAAACATACAGATATGTTGCATATCAGATATTACATTATGATTCACAACAGCAGCAAAATTACAGTTGTGAATAAAATTAAAATAATTTCATGATTTAAGTCATTACAGCATTAGGACCTCTATTAAAGGGTTACAGCATTAGGACGTTTGAGAACCACTCCTCCAACACTCCTGTCATTCTTGGACAGTCTATCAGACTCTGACCCTCACCTTGTTGACTCTCATGCACCTGAACCTGATTCCCGCCTGTGTGTTTAGGCAGCCCTCACATTGATAGTGGGTGTCTTTAATACTTCACTAACACTAATAGAGACAGCTTGCCCAGAAAAAAAACTGAACAGAGAAATGCTGGGGCTAACTGAAATTATAAACTAAGTTGATCTAATATATATTTATAGAACATTTCACCCAAACACAAAAGAATAAACCTTCTTATCAGTACCTCACAGAACTTTCTCCAAAATTGGCCATATACTCAGGCACAAAGCAAGTCTTCACAGAAATGAGAAAATTTAAATACACATTGAATCCTGTATGACCAACACAGATTAAAATCAAGATATCAACAACGAAAACAGCAGAAAGATTTCAAACTTATGGAACTGAACAACTCAATACTGAATGAAAACAAGTCAGGACAGAAATTAAGAAAGGCATCAAATACTTTCTTGAATTGAATGAATACATAACACACCCAAACTTATGGGAATCAGTGAAAGTAGTGTTAAGAGGAAAGTTCAGAGAAATAAGTGACTGTTTAGAGAAATTAGAGAAGTCTCACACTAGTAATGTAGCAGCTCATCTAAACACTCTAGAACAAAGAGAAGAAATCACACTCAAAATGAGTCCATCCCAAGAAATAATCAACCTCAAGGCTGAATAAATTTAATAGAAACGAACAATGAAGTATCAATGAAAGAGAGAAAAAAGGAACCAGCAAATAAGTAAATACATTCAGAAGGCTAATTCATTATGAGCAAGAACATAGTGCTTACTCAGTGAAGTCATTGAAAGCATGTATTATTTCAGCATATATTCATAGTCTGAAAAAGACTTAAAAATTGTCTAACACTTCTGTAGATTCTGAAGGTGGACTCTTTCCAGCTAACAGCTCTCAGTGGTGGGGAAATGAAAAAAGAGAGAGAGAAAAGAAAAGAAAACTGATAGATTGAAAAATCCTTATCTAAATTAACTAAAATGCAAAGAGAAAATATCCAAATTAAGGAGATTAGAAAGGAAAAGAAAGATATAACAGAAGACACTGAAGAAATTGAGAGAATAATATAGTTATAATTTAAAAACCTGTACTTCATCAAATTGGAAAATCTAAATGAAATGGATAATTCTCTTGATACATACTACTTAACAAAGTTAAATCAAGATCATAAAGCTATGTAAATAGACCTATAATTTCTAATGAGGTAGAAACAATCATAAAAAATCTCCCACATTCAAGAAGAGTTAATGCCAATACACCTCAAATTAGTCAATGTATGTTTAGAAATTCAACCTTAAAGAAGGTGCTAGAATGAAAACACCAACCTACAGATATTCACCACACTTGAGAAAATACAAGGAACAATATAAAATCAAGAAATCAAAGGGGGTGGAAGCATTTGCAGATGTGCGTGTGTGTGTGTATGTGTGTGTGTGTGTGTGAGAGAGAGAGAGAGAGAGAGAGAGAGAGAGAGAGAGAGAGAGAGAGAGAGAGAGAGAGAGAGAGAGAGAGAAAGAGAGAGAGAGAGTGAGAGTGAGGGAGAGAGGGGGAGGGAGGAAGGGAGGGAGTTGTGAGGTAGTGGTGGAGGTATCTATCATTCTGTTGAATCCAAAGAAGACATCGTAACATCAAAGATAGATATCATAACAGAGTAAAAGGACTGAAAAACATTCCAGGAAAATTGACCTAAGAACAAATATAGTTTAGCCATTTCAATATCTGACAATATAGATGTCAAAACAAAAGTAATCAGGACAGGGAGGGAAAATACATACTTATTAAAGGTAAAATGCACTGAAAGGACATTCCAGTTTTACCATCTATGTCCTCAAATACAGGAGCACCCATGTTTATTCAAGAAACACTACTACAGCTTAAATCACATATTGACTCTCACACTGATAGTAGGGACTTCAGTACCCAACTCTAATAAACACATATGTCATCCAGATAAAAACTAAACAAAGAAATAGTGGACCTAACAGACATTATAAAAATATGTACCTAACATACTTGCAGAACATTTTAACTGAACACAAACGCATATACTTTCTTCTCAGCACCTCATGGAACTTTCTCCAAAACTGACTATACTCAAACACAAAGCAAGTCTCAACAGATACAAGAAAATTAAAAAAGCTACTTGCATTCTATCAGACCAAGGTAGTTTAAATCTATATATCAACAACAACAAAAACAACAGAAAGCTTTTAACCTCATGAAAACTGCACAACTCTCTACTGAATGAAAAACTGGTCAAGACATAAAGAAAGAATTCAATGAAGATGAATACACAGCATAACCATACTCATGGAGCACAATAAACACTGTCCTGAGAGGAAAGTTCACAGCATTAATGCCAACATTAATATATATATTAGAGACATGTCATATTAGCAACTTAACAGAACACCTGAAAGTTTTAGAACAAAAAGAATTAACCACACCCTAGAGAAGTAGACAAAAAAAAAAAAAAAAAAAAAAAATCCAACTCAGAGCTGGAACCAATAAAACCTTAAGATGAAAAGGTAATTCTGTGCTAAACCCATCTAACCCTGAGCTTTTTATGGTATGTGTGTGGAGTGTATGTCACTTTTAATGATCACTTAGGCAGATAATTAAGATAGTCAAAGATGATCAAAGTAAGACAAATAGGAAAGAAAGAATATATTTATTTGCCGATGATATTAGTGTTCACATCAGCAACACTAAAAATTCCTAAAGCTGATAATCAGTTTAACCAAGGGAGCTGGATTCAGAGTTAAGAAAAACAAATCAAATAAAAATAAACAAAAAGAATCAACCAACCAACCAACCAACCAAAACAACCAACAAAAAACTAATAACCCTCCTATATACAAATGGCAAACTGACTGAGAAAGGAAACAACAAAACACATTTCTCAAGTGTCTCAAATAATATAAAAGATCTTGTGATGACTCTAACTAACCAAGTTAAAAAATATTTTATGTTAAATACCTTAAGGCACTAAAGAAATAAATAGAAGATCTTTTACAGCCACTGTGACAATCATGTGACAGTTCCTAAAAAATGGGAATATATTTACCTCAAGATCCAACTATTTCACTCTTGGGCATATAGACAAAGGACACTTCATCCTACCACAGAGATAGTGACTCAACCATATTTACTGCCACTCTTTTCATAATAGCCAGATATTGGAAACAGCCTAGGTACAATTCAGTGAATGGATAAAGAAGAGTTGGTATACTTATATAATAGAGTATCATGTAAATATTCTTAGCATTTAAAACTGAAAAAACAAAATACTCAGATAAATTAATAGAATTAAATTTAAAAAAACAACCTAACCTGAGTGAGATACTAAGACTCAGAAAGACAAATATAGTATATATTCACCTATACATACAGTCCATAGAACCATGGAGTTTAGGTATAAAAAAAAGGGCTAGGGGTGGGTACACAGATAATCTCCTTATATAATGGAAATAGGATCAATAGTTATAGACATAGGGAGGCTGCAATGGGAGAATCAATTTGGATAGGTAACGGAAAAGGGGGACCAGGGAGAAAATTTGTGCAGAGACAGCTACAATTAAATTCCATTTGAGGGGTAATATAAAAACTTCATACAGTTGAAATTGCTTTAAAGTGTGTGTGTGTGTGTGTGTGTGTGTGTGTGTGTGTGTGTGTGATAGAAATGAAATCACCAAAATGTGGAAACAGATTCTAACTGAACATGTCTTGTCACCAAATGAAGCTTCTGGTACCTGGATTGGGTTAGATCTAATTGAATTGCTGATTTCAATATATATTGGCTAACAAAGCAGACTGTTGCCAAGACAACAGATTGTGATCATAAACTGTCAGCAAAGCTCCTTTACTGACTTCAACACCTACACAACTCATTGAATATAGAGAAATTACACTGGTACCTACAAAGAGCCTTTACCCCTATGTGCTAGTGCCTTTGATACAGGAGGGTACACTACCACTAGAGAAATGCAAACACCAACCCAGCTACAAACACTTTGATCTAGAATGTTGTACAGCCTACAATATATGTTTTAAACCAATGTTGGCACAAAGCTCTTTGAAGTATCTAACTAATACTTGTTTTGCCAGAAGACTTTCTCCAGAAGATGGAACCCATACCCAATGCTCCTTGGATAACCAAGACATGAGGCAAGATAGTCCAAGGAATATATGTTGTTTTTATTCCCTCTGATGAGTGAATGAGATGCGATCCATACACATCTTTGGTTGAGCCCAGAGTTGTTTCCAGGCCTAGGTCTAGAAGCTTTCTGCTTCCATACAATAGTCATTAGAGTCAATGTCAGCAGTATTTCTAATCCATATCTTGATGGCATCGGCTTCCAGCCTCAGTCAGCTAACCTAGGCCTAGATGTTTCAGCCTCCAAGACTTACTGTGAATAAGCTCAGTTTTTTTCTTTATGAACCCCATCTGGCTGGTTCAACTCAGTTGTTCTGGCTGAAAATTACTATCCAAGCTGACTGACTCAAATTGGCTTCTCTGGGCTTCTTATTGAACTTCCCTGTTTGGAAAAACTGCCTCCGAGCTCCACTGATTGAACAGCATTGACTGATGTATTCAAATGAACTGTACAGAACTTATCTCGAACTCAACTCAAGTCTCCTCTCCTCTCCTCTTTCTCTTCCTCCTCTTCTTCTTCTTCCTCCTCCTCTTCTTCTTGTTCTCTCTTTCTGTGTCTCTGTCTCTGTCTCTTTCTCCCCCCCCCCCACTTCTCTCCATGCACTGATCTTAAATAGCCTCTTTCTGCTGTCTGTTCTCATAAGAGTTGGGTATATCCTATCTCTGACTCATTTTGTTAAATTTTTGTCTGATTTGTAACTTTGTCTGTCCCTCAATTAGATGCCATTGTTTGGGATTAAAGGTATGTACTAAAGGCATTTCTGTATTCCAGGCTTCTCACACAGACTTAGTCTTTGGATGTGGTTCCTTGCCAGAGTAGCCATGTTAGTAGATTAAATGTTTTTTTACTCTTAAGTATTTATTAGAGACACTATGAAAACCATAAATTACCCAGATGTGTTTTACATTAGCAAGAATTTTACATGTTTAACAGGGAGTTGGCTGGCTAATTTAAAATACATCTGTAACAAAACCAATTATCTTTCTTTTGAGCCGGGGTCTCCTATAGCCTGAGTTGGCGCAGAACTTCCTGACTGTGCTTCCAAAGTGCTAGGCTTACCAACATGCACCACCAAGCTTTGTTTAGGAGAAAACCATTAGAATGTTTCAAAGAACCCTTAAGGAACAAGGTAGTCAACAAGCTTATCTTAATAGGTAATTTTGTATCACTGTAGCTAACATCTTGTTCAGTGGGCTAAAAAAGATCTGCTTTGGGTGTACTGATACACTCAGTGGGGAAAATTCTTTTTAAAGTATTATAATTTGAATAGGTGACAAATGTCCTATTCCTTTTTTTCAACAAGGAAATCCTTTTCCAAATCACTTGAAGCCTGTACAAAAACGACCATTCCTCCATATTGTTCTGTAGTATTACAGATTCAGTTGCATGGTAGACTTCTTCAACCTTTTAGAGAGGACATCCCATCTCTCATGATCTTATTAATTAGGAGAATGTTGGTGGCAATCACAGTACAGGAATGCAGCAGCTGCTATTTCACACAGTAGTTATCCCAAACACCCATTTCTGCTGCCATTATTGGCTCACTGGTGCTCAGATACACACCTACAAGTTGAATGGATTCTAAATGTTAAGCTTGAACTTTAACTCATGTTTCCTGAAGGTCAAAAGCAGATTTCTGTGCAAGAACCTTGGGAATAATGAGCAAGGCATCTTCAAGTGGCTGGACTCAAAGCTGAGCCCTGCCTTTCACACTGGGCTTGTATTTAATCAGAGCTTCTGCCATTGCCACCTGTACTGCACTAGCGCCGGGGACAATACAGCCATCATCAATAGCATTTTTGATAGCCCTCAAGCCACCTCTTATTGCATCCTTGATTTGAGTCAGCGTGTGTTTCTTTGGTCCTTTAACCAGCAATATGACATACCGGGGATTGTTACATTTCTCAATAAAGGTAAACTTCTTTACCCAGTGTGTACTCATAGACAAGCCCTGCATGTCCCAAACAGTCAGGATTCAGGTCATATAAGAAATTCAGAGCAGTCCCACCACAGGCAAGTGTCAGCCTTTCCATATTTCTCTTCTTTGCTGTGAGCAGAGCTACCATACCTTCTTTTGCAAAGATATCTAAGGAAAAGAGGTCAATCCTCTTTTGATTAATGATCACAAATCCTTTACCAGAATCATCACAGACTTTATTTTTCCATTCTATGATCTTTTTAACTCTATCTTCAATGAATTTTCTTTCAACCTTTACTAGTTTCTCTCTCTCTTCTGCACTCTTGTAAAAAAAAAAACCTAGAATTCACTTCTGTTTTTTCATATTCTAGGGACACGGACACGTTGCATGTGAGGATGTAGGCAGTTTCTACTCTTTTCTTCGTGTTAGGATGCCATGCTCCATGATCCAAAACAAGAGCTCTGATTAAGCTCGTATCAGTTTCAGATTTATGCTTCATTTCCAGGATCTCAACCATAAAGAGATCAATGGGATCATCTTTTTTCTCAATGGCCAAAATGGAGTCTACTACAGCCTCTGTTAAGACATCAGCAAGTTCAGCATGAACTTTAGAAAGTAGAGATGTTCTGGTCACATTGATGAGTGTTTCTCTGTCCATCTCTTTGCTTACTTTGACTTCTTCCAAAAACTGGAGTGTCTTCTCTTTTGCAGCTTCAAAACCTTCAGTTATTATTCTGGGGTGAAGACCCTCAGAAATGTAGAGGTCCACTTGTTTCAGCAGCTCCCCAATGATTAGGATAGTAGATGTAGTGTCATCACCAGTTATACCATCCTAGCTTGTAGCTACTTTTGCTATTAAAGAGGATGTTGGGTATTGAATTTTCATTTCATGAATCAGCACATTGCCATCTTTAGTAAGTTTCATGTCTCCAGCACTGAAAATGAGCATCTTCCTGGTGCCCTTAAGCCCCAATTGGGTCCTCAGAACATCCTGCAGGCCCTGTGCCACACTGCTGTTCATTGCCAGCTCTGCCTGGCCCGGGCGACCTTGAGCACATTGTCTCAGTCTCTCCCTGTGCTAAGCCAGCATGGCAGTGGTGGATTAAAAATTTTTAACACCAAGGTCCCAAGGCAAAACCATATTCTATTGTTCTAAAAAGGGCAACAACAAAATGTGGCAATAAAATGAATCCTAATGATATTCTGCTACACTCATAGACCATTGCCTTGTTCAGCCTTCATCTAAGATGCTTCCTTCTGCAGTGGATGAAAACAAATATAGAAATTTACAACTTGACATTGCGAAGAGTGAGGGACCTTGGAACATTCAGCTCTAATAAAGATGTTTCCATCAAATCTCTCCTCTCAGTCAGGAAACTATGTGGAAGAGAGGACAGAAAAAGTGTAAGAGCCAGAGGGGGGATGAAGAACATCAAGAAAACAAGGCCCTCTGAAATCAACAGGAATGGCACATATATGAACTCACAGAGCCCGAGGCAGCATGTTACAAAGCCTGCATGCATCCTTATTAGATGTTGTCCTAGAGCTGAAGAAGTGGATTCCTGCCCATCCCTAACCCTGAAGCAATCTCTAATTGATAACCATTTGCGAATGAAAATTTGTTTACTTTTCACCAAATTTTATTGGGAGAACAAACTACTCATTAGGGAAGGTTGCATGGCCAGCAGTAGATAAGAACAGAAAATGGACTCAGTGGCATCTTTAGAGGTTCTTTGTCTCATAAAGTCATGTCATGACTTTTCCTTTATTTTGTTAATTTTTAACTTGTTTTACTTATGTATTTGTTCTTCTCTTTTTATTTATATATCCTTGGCATATGTAGTATGTTTTCTAATTTTTTGTTTTATTGGATTCCTCAGTCAGTGTGTAAATGAGTGCATCTCTGTTTTTATATCAGTTTTTGTCTCTTTTTGTGGTGTCTTTTCTTTCGGTATGCTCGCAATTGAGCTGTTGGCCAAGAGGGTCCCATGGAAATCCCTAAACAATACAGGAGATTGTCAAGAAAATGGATTCTTCTCTACAAACTGACACAGGAGTGCATTGCCTAGGACAAACAATCAGAACTCATTGATCACAGAGAGTTGAGGTGGCACTTATGTGAGTTGGGAGCACGGAGGTCCTTGCATCTATAGATCACCAGGGAAGACAGGAATATTAAGCACACAGGATTGTCTTGTCAGCGGAAAATATAAAGAACCTTCTGAATATTTATTTATTATATTCTGATGTGTGAGTGTTTTTGTCGTTTTTGTTGTTGTTTGTTGTTTTTTTTAAAGGATAGATAAGAGATGGAAAGGAAGCAGATCCGCATAAAATAGGAGGTGGGGAGGAACCAAGAGGAGTAGAGGGAAAGGAAACCACAACCAGGATATTCTATGTGGCAAAAGAAATCAAATTTCAATAAAAGTGGAAAAACAGCCAGGAACAGTGGTGCATCAGTAATCCTAGGACTCAGGGAGGCAGAGTTAGGTGATGTCTGTGACTTTAAGGCCAACCTGGTGTAAAAAGCAAGTCCAGGACAGCCAAAGCTATCTAAAAAAAAAAAAAAAAAACCTTGTCTCAAAAAGAAAAAAGAAAAAGTGGAAAATAAAATATATTCCGTAACTATGAAAAATGCAAAGAAATATGAATAAGGTAAGTCTTTGTAAAATGCTGTTACCAGCAATCTTTCTTTAACCCAACATTCCTTCACATTTTCTACCTAATAGATTTTAATACCCATATAAATAAGAAATATTTTATATTAAAATTTTACATAAATGTAACAAAAACTTTCAGAAACACTTAAATAGATTCGAGAATAAAATATTCGCTTATGCTATGCATGTAACCCTGTTCTAAAATTGGAAACATTACTCAGTATGAGTTGGATTTCATCTTTTACTCCTCCATAGAAACCAACTGTGTATGTTGTAAAGGAAAAGTGTGTGTGTGTGTATATATATATATATCCTTGTTTGTGTGCAGAGGAGACACTCCTTCCTGGTATGCTTTGTGTTCAGACATAGGTGAGCGGACACCCTGCCGACAACAACCCACCAGACCCAAATGTGTTAAAAAGATAGTTCCTTGCAGATCCTATCATGCACAAAAGGTGTCAAAAACTGGCTCTTTAAAAAAATATCAAAAGTACCCTGGAGATAAGCCACCCCCTCCACACCCCTGCCCAGAAGTGTCCTGGGAATGTTTCTTGCTATTAAAATATGCTTAGTTTGAAAACTCAGAGACTGTAAGGTTTAGCAGTGCACCCCCATTCCTCCCATAAAGCTCTGTCCTTGTCTTTTTCTTTTATAAAAGCTTAGTGAATTAAAAATCTAGTGGTTCGACTCTTTTGTCTTTATTTTAAAGTATAGTCTGGCCTTACACAAGCCACAGGCCCCTTTTCCCCTCTGGAAGGGATACAGATTTCCCTTGTCCCAAGCTGGCTGAGTGCCGCTGCCCTGGGCTCCCTCTCTGCCTAGAAAGCCTTCTTTGCAGCCAGTTCTCACAAAAAGGAGCCTTCTTCAGCTAGTCTCAAGAAGGCTAAAGAAAATTCTGGGGCCAGCTTCTCAGCCCAGCCTCCCGGAGAAAGTGGAGAAAGGGACTCCGGTGTGTGTGTGTGTGTGTGTGTGTGTGTGTGTGTGTGTGTGTGTGTGTGTAGTTTAAATCATGTTCTAAATTTGACTAACTCAAATGTCACTTCTCTCATACGTCATATGCTTTTTTTGTATACAAGCAGTCCTTATCATCCTAACATGCATATGTACTTAGGAAAAGAGTAACACTTACAATGTCCTTAACATTAGTATTGATATTAGATTTTTAGTGATAAATAATGGAGTAAACTGGGGGTTTTACAAAACCTGAAACTCATTCTCTCAAGGTCAGATGTCTGTATGACAATGCTCCTTGCTAGCAACTGAGTAAAATCGTCCTTGCCTTCTTCTATCTTCCAGTAGAGACTAAGAGCCTCCTTCTCTGCAGTATATACCCATTTAAACTCTGTTTTCCCTCTGCTTCCATAAGAGTTTCTGCATTCACATCTGCATCTGTGTTGCTGAGTAGAGGGATAGTAGACATTTTGGATCAAGGGCAATTCTAACATGAGATAACCTCATCTTAGCTCCATTGCAATTTCATAGCATCTATATCTAAATAGGTGACATTTTTTTTTTGTGGGTATCTGAGTTGTCAATGCCAATTCATCATTTTGGTAGATACAATTTATCTCACTGAAATACTGGCAACCTAATATTTCAACTTGCTTGAAGTGAATATTTAATGTGGCATATTTAGTAATTAGAATGAAGTATATTTGGGAAAACTGATATAGCCCCAACTTTTTCTTTAAAAATCTATTTCAAAAGACCACCCAAAATGTCTTCTTGTATTCTCAATATTTACAAATAGCACTTAGTGCCATCCCTCAGAATATGAGAGTCACTGTAATAAATTCCTTTACTCTCTTCAGTACAATGCATTTACTTGGGATGACAGAAAAACAATCTTTCGTCTACACTGTGTTCAAAGGAGCACTGTGATAGCTGCTTGCAGTGTTTTCTGTGCTAGTAAGTCCACTTAGTGACATTAGTGCTTTTCTTTTCTCTTGGCTTGTGAATGTAAGTGGCTTTTCTTCACTGAGACATTGTTAACCTGAAAATATTTATAGGACTGTGGTACCACTTGGATTACCATTTTAGGCCTCATCCAAGTATTTTCTCTTATTTCCCTTGATTATTGTTTAAATAAAAAGTAAAATGCTGACTATTTCCTTGAGGGTAATAAATGGCATCTTATTTCTTTCTTTTAGATAGTAATCTGTTTTTTTTTAAAAATCTGTTATCGCATTAACAAGCATGGCTTTTCTCAATTTTACAAATTTAAATTCATTGGCAACAATCATTTAGAAAATCACATATCTCACAATACGAAGAAGAGTTAATTTGCTGATTTGTTGATACGTTTCATTTTCTAACTTTGAAGTTTGGTGTTTCTCATGTGAAGCACTAAAATTTAAGTACTCGTGGGTTGTTAGTCCATGGAGTGCAGACATGTGGGACATCTAACCATCTGAATTCTTAAAATAGACATTAGAACACAGCCTTTTACATTAAAACACAGAATGTTATGGCCTTGAAGTAGAGAAACATACATATCAGAAAGATTTTTTATTCTTTCAGAGTTTAGAGCAAGGCAAATTCTAATCAGAAATCTAAAGACAAGGTTAAATATTCTCACTCATTTTTAGACTTTTCTATAAAGAAATACCTATTTGCAATAAATATTCAGAGTTATAATTAGCTGCATGAATCAGATATATCAGGACAGCATATCAGGAAGCTAATATTTTGGATAGTTATAAGGCTCCATATAGTCATGTAATACAAGAATTTGATGTGGTGTATATGTATGTATGTGTGTGAGCACATATACACATGCATGCAGAAGTGCATGCAGAAAGCATGTGCTTTATGTTTGAGCTTCATTAGGAAATAAAATATCGGCTATTGTGATGTAGCAGTTATAACAGACATTAAATAGCAAGAGGAAATAGCTGTGGTTCAATAAATGTTTATTCACAAATACCGTCTGTGAGCTGCATTTGATTTTAGAGCATATAGTTTAAGAGAACAGATTAACCTTTATAAATAAGGTGAACAGCATTAATATTCTACTCCATCACCTGGAGACTACTGAAATAAAAGCAAATGAAAAGGAGAAGATAAATTTCAGAGGTCAATATTATGAAAAAGAAAACTTCAAAGGCATGACATATCAATTCAGTTTATGAGTGTGAAACATGAAAAATTATTGTCACTACATTTTTAAAGGAGTTAAAGGAGCAGGTTTAATACTAAGAATCAAAGGAAATAAAGACAGTAAGAAGGGTAACATGCCCCTACATTCAACAAAAGTATAGAATTAAAGTGTGTTGGGGTTTGCTAAGTAAAACATAAAAAATTGGTATATAAGATATTTTAACCTTATGTCTACATTTCAGCTGTCAGCTTTTTCATCTTCCTCCACTCCTGAATGCCAGCAGCTGGGGCCTCTTTTCTTATAGTATTATGAATGTAAAGGTACTAGTTTGGTTCAATGTCAATATTTCACTTACTGAATGCAAAAGCTTTAAGTAAAATTTGTATTCGAATGGTGACTAGATTTTAAACTTCTTCTTGATATTCACCAAAATGCTGACCATAGGACCGTTTTTGAACTTTGCAGAAATTGTTCAAATTTTTTCAAGAGAAGAACCTGAATTTACACAAGTAAACCATTTCTTGATACAAACAAACAGAATAGTCAGAACTAGTAGATGCCAGGGGTTAAGAACACTTTGTGCTCTTGTAGAGGTCCTGAGTTTGATTCTCAGAAAAAACACAGTGCATAGCTGCCTGTAACACCACATCTAGAGGACCCAAAGCCCTCTTCTTGACTGTGGGGGCAACTATATGGATATACTTATGAACAAAGTGAGAAACACAGACATAATTACAAAAGTATTTAATAACTGATAGTGAAAATATTACATATTTATAAAATACTTCTACAATGAATGATATCAAACATTTAAAATTGAACTGTTTACAGAAAACCTTAAAATATAGGTGCTACGTGTAAGAAAGCCTTCAACTTGTGTGTTTGCTTCTTTAGAAAGATGAGCGATTTTATTTATAAAGCATGCCATTATGAAAGTAGTAGTCAAAGAAAAAAACTCTTGCTAAATTAGATACATAACAGCCCAATTTAAAATTTAGTGCAATGGCCAAACCAACTCTTCACAGTAATCCTGCAGCAAAGCTTCTCAAATGCTACTTTAGATAATTCTCATTTTGACAGTGTGATCAAGTGAAATTTCTGATTGAGTAATTCTGGAGTGAGACCTGCAACTGCGTGCTGTTAGCAAGCTCCAAGATGATGTTAAAAATGTCATTTCAAGCAGTCTTTGTCAAAAGGTACAGCAGTGAATAAAGTGGAAATGCTACAAGAAAGAGGGAAAACATGAAATGAGTGCATCCATCAAGAGAATTCAATATCCATACAAGATCAGACCAAACAATAGGGAGAAAGAAATGGAATAATTTCATATTATGGGGCCGTGTAAAAATTACAGAAAGGTGATTATTAAGAGAAATAATAGGTGAAAAATGACTCACTCTGGAGAATATAGTAAGACAACTTGACAAAAAGAAATGTGACTTGATCATAACAGTTCACAAAATCTAAAAGAAGGCCACACTTAATGCAGTGCTGCTTGAATATTTATTAAATGACTTAACTATTTCTTGACCATGCTCTTCTTTTTATGTTATGTAATTGCTTTTCATTAACATATTCTGAATTATTTATATTTTTCATCTAACATTTATATTCTGAATGAAAATTTTTTAAAATCTAATTTATTGGTTCTCTTTTCTTTATCTTTCACAAATTTTATCAAAACATACCAACTGTTTCAAATAAGAATAATTTTATTTGTATTCCTATATCTGGTATCAAATTATATTGTTTTTTATTACATAGTGAAGATGATTAAAATCAATTTAACTCAAAGAACCATCTTAGATTGAATATAATTGTCTGGGTCTAAATTCACATGTAATTCAATAAATACCAAAATACAAAGATGTTTACTGTAAGTCTTCTTTCTCTATGGCCCCATAGATCATCATGGCTGACTCATCATCATTTCTTCCTGTCAACTCCAAATATCTAGAAATATATTCTACCTGCAATCCCAGTGGCCACTCCTAGCATGTGCTCAGAAGCATTCCCTAGCAGGAAACCCACAGTTTCCACAATCTCCTAAAATCTCGACCTCTCTGGATCAAAAGAAACAAAGGAATAGAAGAAAATGAATCAAATAAATACAAAACCTACAAGACCACATAACAACACTTAGAAAATTGTACTCATTTCAAAACCAGATGGCTAGACACCTAAGTAAAAACAAATTCATTAACTTCGATGACAATATGTTTCCACTAGTGCTCACAGACAATATTACAGTTGGCCTTGGGAAATGCAATGTAGCTAAAACAGAAGACAAGGACTTCCAAATACCTGTAGTGAATGTTTAAAGACCCTAAAGAGGGTATGAATAAACCCATTAATGACATATATGGAAATACAGCCAAACAATATAATGAAGTGGATAAAGCAATTCAAGACGTGGAAGAAGAAATGGAATCAATAAAGAAAACCCAAGCTCAGGTATATCTGGAAATGAAATGTTTAGAAACTCTAACAAGAACCTCAGAGGCAAGACTCAGCAACAGAATATAGAAGGTGGAATAGAGAATCTCAGGCATTGTATACACAATAGAAGAAATGCATGGCCTGGTGAAAGAAAATGTTAAATATAAAATATGCTGACACAAAACATCAAAGAAATCTTGTATAATATGAAACTATCAAATCTCCAAGAGATAGGAATAGAAGAAGAAGAAACTCAGGTTAAGGGAACAGAAAATATTTTCAACAATATCATAAAATAAAACTTCCCTAACTAAAGTAAGAGGTATCTATCAAAGTGTAAAAAAACTAAATAAATCAGACCAGAAAAAATTGCTCATGAATTATAATAATGGAAATAGTAAATTACAAATCAAACAAAGAATATTAAAATTAAAAAGCACAAAGCACAAATAATATATAAAGATTAGATTTAAATATGACATTTCAGTAGACATCTAAAAACCAGCAGAGTCTAGACTGTTGTTATAAAACTCTAAGAGACCATAGACGCCTGCTCTGATTACTATACCCAGCAAAACTTTCACTATATGGAGAAAAATAATTACAATGAAGCCAAATTTTCTGTTTGTTTTCAATGTAGGGTTTCTCTGTGTGGCCCTGGATGTCATGGACTCACTTTGTAGACAAGGCTGGCATCAAATTCACAGAGATCTGCCTGCCTATGCCTCACTGAGTTTGGGGAATACAGGTGTTCATCACCATGCCTGGCTCTGAAGCCAAATTTAAGTAGTATCAGCATACAAAGCAAACTCTATAAAATGCCCTAGAAGAAAATTTAAAAACAAAGAGGTTAACCACTTCCAAGAAAACACAATGAATACACAAGGCAGAGAGAATATTCAAGTCAAGAAAAATAGAACATTTCAACTGAGGAAATCTAGATAACTTTAGTGACATTATAAAAAAAAGCCTGTACTCCACCAACCTGAAAAAATTAATAAGAAATTAATAATTTTATTGAATATTTACTTGCCATATTTAAATAATTATTAGATACATGGTTTAAAATAGACCTAAACCCCTAGTGAAATATGAGCAGTAACTTTAAAAAAGTATCTCAACCAAAATAAAACTAAAAATAATGTTTTTAAGTCCAAATGCTTTTAGCATAGGTTTATAAAAGATTTTTATGGATGGCTCAACATGTAAATAAATAAATGTAACCAACATTTCAACAGACTATAGAGGGTTATTATCAATGAGAGTTGGTTACAAGATATTATTGGTCTTATTTAGAGAGAATACAAGGTTAGACTCAGCGAGGTCTCTCGTTTCCTATCTTACATTCTTATGTTGGGATATAGGGGTTGAAAAGAAAGGATGGGGAATATAGAAATATATAAGGAAGATAGAACAAAAAGTAAGTTAGTGAATCTACTCCTCAACTTTATGCCTCAATTGTCACTCACCAGGTTATTTTAATTCACTGGTATAGAATTTTGTATATAGATGTATAATAAGTTTAATTCTAGATACAATGGTATAGGATTCAAATGTAAGAATATTCTTCACACATTACATGTATATTTCTACTCTAATATGAAATATTGTACCCATATAATTCAATTAGCATATAAGGTTTACTTCGAGTTCTTTGAAAGTGCTATTACAGGCTGTTTAAGATAAATAAGTTATTCAAGTTCATTGATAGTTGAGCAAATCATGGTCTTGCCAATTAATAGTCTACTTTTACCACAAGAGTACACATTTTAGTTGTGCCACATAGATGAGATTCTAGAGAAAGATAAGTTAGGTTAGTTAGATAAGGTCTTCAAAAACCTCAGAGACATATAGATTTTGGCACTTAAAAATGTTTACAACTACTTTAAAGATTTTCTGACAATGAGACAGGTTAACTCCTGGCAATACCTAGCCTACCTCAAGGAGGATGATGAGCATTAAAGAACCTCCTTATGGAGATGGCTTCAAATGTGGGAAACAAGCCACTGGGAAAATGTTCTCGTATCTATCACAGACAGAATTCTGCCTAAAAAAGTGCAAGCTTGGATGCAGGCAGAGTCAATGGCCAAACTCTGCCAAGACAGGGCAAACGAGTCCTCACTAGTTCATCCATCACAAATATGTCTGCCAGTTATATTGGGCCAGAAGGCTGAAGAAGATGCTCCAAACAAAATAGAGAGTTGTGGGTAACTATTCAGATAGCAAACTCTCTGTCATCTACTCATTTGGAAAGCTATTAACTTGCACTGCCAACATACTCAGGTAATCAAATTTATTCCTTTTCAAAACTCTGATGGAGTTGAAGAGCAGGTAGCTTAGTTTTACAATGAAGTTTAGTTGTCTAGGAGTTAAGATGTTTTTAGGTCTAGAGAGATGTTTTAAGTTGATAATGATAAGGCGTGATGGAGACTGATTTACATGCAGAATTTCAGACACACCAAGATAGAAAAGTTGTTTTCCTTAAGGCTGTCAAATACAAATAGCCAAAACACTAATAATGTAACATATATATGATTCCTGATTATTTCATGCTTCTTCTTGCTATCGGTAGTCTATTGTATATAAGTGTAGTAATATAAATGTAAATTTAGAAAATAAAAAATGCTTAAGTAAGAACAATAATTGAATTTTTTAAAATTACACACACACACACACACACAAAACCAACAATAAAACATATAATCACAAAATTTATCACTCCATCACAATAAATGTTTTGGTGAGATCAGGAATACAAAAGCTATTACTCAACATAATGAAGGTGATTTATAGCATAACAAGACCAACATTAGCCTAAATGGAGAGAAACTCAAAGCGTTCCCACTCTGTCTTAACTATTCAGTATAGTACTTGAAGGCTTAGCTACAGCAATCAGACACCTGAAGAAGATACAAGGGATAAAAATAGAAAGTAAAGAAGTCAAAGCATATTTGCAAATGATATTATGTTTTACATAGAGAGCCTAAATGCTCCAGAAAGAGACTCATACAGGTTAAAAAACATGTTCAGAAATCTACCAAGATATAAAATTAAACACAAAAATCAAACAGAAAGACAGCTATAGATTTGTGTAGGTGGACAAGTCAGTCAGGAGGATCTCGGAGAAGTTGGGAGAGGGAAACCATAATATGATTATGTTGTGTAGGAATCTATTTTCAATAAAATGTATTTATATAATCATATTAAATGCAGATTTTAATATTTTCATTATGAGTTTCTTTTTAGCAGTTTTTTAAAATTCATGTGATCCCAAAGCTTTGCTTCTACATTTTCTCAGCTTTCTTGGGCATGACAGCAAGCTTTTTTCTGCTAGTGTTTATTTAAAAAAATCTACAGATGACAATTCTTTCTTCTGCTACAAATGGTGGTGGTTTAGTCATGAAGTCGCTTATATCATAAGCTGAATGTCCATGAGTCAACAATGTAAGGAATGTCCAAGTTGATAGTGGTAATCAAGCCTTCAAAGGCTGTTTACATTTCATTAATATAGCACCAAAGTGATCATTGTAAAGTTCATTTTACCATATATACATTCATAACCTTGATTCTAATGTATTAGTTTCCTAAACACACACACAGACAGACAGACAGACAGACACATGCACATTGATATAGAATATATAAGGATATATGGTTATAGGACAAATTATCTTCATCATTATAAGACATATAACTAGCATTTAGGAAACTTAATAGCTTTAGAAGGTATCAAATTTACTCTGTCTGCTTATTTGGATATCTGCTGTTAACTAGGAAAGAATAATACTATCAATTGTGTTGTATTTATTCCTTATTTGACATTGTATAATAGTGACGATGCTTGGATCACTTCTGAAAACTATCACAGTGCTACAATATTGACATAATTCCTGAGTAGGGTTGCTATTATATACATTCATAAAGAGTATATAAAAATTAATAAAGCTTTAAACATACATAGCCAACAGGGATTCCAAAACTATGCCCTGTACTTGCTTAAGGACTCACACCATAGCAGGTCAGGTAGTAGGCATATCACCAGCTTTCTTCATGACTTTTCTGGATGATGATATCTCCTATGTATAATCTAGAGTAATGATACCTATAAGAGAACACTCTCGCATTTATAATTTATATCTTTTTCTTGTTGTTCTCACCAGTCCTTTACCATAATCAGGGTTATCTATGGGTACAAATTTATATGGATCCACTCAAATCATTACAACAAAATACTAAAGAGGTGGGCAGGGCTGTCAAAGCTTTAGTTGAGTTTCTTTACATATACTTATCTTTTAATGTTTCTCTGTAATTTGACATGACCACAGATATTTAATATTATAATCCATTAAAATATAAGCACATTAAAATATATATTTATGTGAATTATTATGTTAGCAAATCTTATTGTTATCTCTATCATTTTAAACCTTAGATAATTTTACATTTTTTCTTAATAAATCAATCTTTTTTACCCAGTAATGAATGATATTTATTCATAACAAAGAAAAGTGTTTTAATGCATGAGTATTTTGCTAAAGCTTTCTTGAGTCTCAGGTAAATTATAGGAAAATAATTTACTAGAATCTTGGTAGTATAATATTATACTTTGTTCCTCTTCTCAAGCCAACTATAATAGGGACAGAATGACAAACATACTGAGAAAGAAATTAGGTAAATGATTCCCTTCACAATAGTCACAAGCCATATAAAATATCTAGGAGTAGCTCACCAAGCAAGTGAAAGTCCTGTTTGAAGAAAGAGATTAAAGTGGACATCAGAAGATGGAAAGATCTTCTTTGTTCATGGTCAGAAAAATTAAAATAGTAAAAATGGCCATGTTACCAAAAGCAATTTACAGACTCAATGTAATCCCTATCAAAATACCTACACAATTTTTAAAGACATTGAAAGTTCATTTCTCAACTTCTTATCAAAAAACAAAAAACCCAGGATAGCTAAAATAATCCTGTACAATAAAAGATCCTCCAGGAATCTCCTTACCAGATCTCAAGCTGTACTACAGAACAACAGTAATTAAAACAGCATGGTACTGTTCTAGAAACAGTCAGTTGACATATGGAATTGAATTGAATACCCAGAAATAAATCCACACACCTATGTACACTTGATTTTTCACAAAGAAGCCAAATCTATTCAATGGAAAATGGATAGCATCTTTAACAAATGGTGCTGGTCTAACTGGATGTCTACTTGTAGAAAGATGCAAATAGATCCATATTCATCACCATGCACAAAATTAAAGTCCAAGTAGATAAGAGAACTCAACATAAAACTAGAAACAATAAATCTGTTAGAAGAAAAGGTGGGGAAGAGCCTGCAACTCACTGACACAGAGACAAATCCTGAACAGAACATCAAAAACTCAGGGTCTAAGGTCAACAGTTCATAAATGGGAGTTCATGATGCTGAGAAGTTTCTGTAAGGTGAAAGACACTGTCAACAGAACAAATCAACAGGCTAAAGACTGAGAAAAGATCTTCACTAACCCTACATCTGACAAAGGACTAATATCGGAAATACATAAGGAGCTCCAGAAATTAAACACCACCAAAGCAAATTACCCAATTAAGAAATGGGGCTCAGAACTAAACAGAGAATTCTCAACAGAGGAATATCACATTGCTGAGAAACACTTAAAGAAATGCTCAACGTCATTATTCATCACAGAAATGCAAATCAAAACCACTCTGAGATTCCATCTTACACCCATCAGAATGGCTAAGATCAAAAACTCAAGTGACACCACATGCTGGCGAGGATGTGGGGAGAGAGGAACACTCCTTCATTGCTGGTGGGAATGCAAACTAGTACAGCCACTTTGGAAATCTATCTGGTGCTATCTCAGAAATGGGAATAGGGCTTCCTCAAGACCCAGCTATCCCACTCCTTGGAATATACCCAGAAGATGCTCCAGCACACAACAAGAAAATTTGCTCAACCATGTTCATAGCAGCCTTATTCATAATAGCCAGAACATGGAAACAGCCTAAGTGTCCCTCAGTAGAAGAGTGGATAAAGAAACTGTGGTACATATACACTATGGAATACTACTCAGCTATTAAACACAAGGAATTCCCAAAATTTGTGGATAAATGGATTGAGCTGGAAATGATCATAATGAGTGAGTTAACCCAGAAGCAGAAAGAATCAAATGGTATATACTCACTTATATCTGCATACTAGCCCAAGGGGCATGTCCCACGAAAGCCTTCACTTACCAGAAAACTGGGACAGAGGGGAAGGCATCCTATTGGGACTCTAAGTGAGAGACGCATGAGAGAATAGCAAAATAAAAGGATACAGATGGTCCTAGAAATCTACAAGTAGAACAATATGATAGGCAGATTTGGGCCCAGGGGTCCCGCTCAAACTAAGGCACCAGCCAAGGACAATACAGGAGGTAAACTTTAAACCCCTTCCCAGATCTAGCCAATGGTCAGAATATTCTCCACAGTTGAGTGGAGAGTGTGATACGACTTTCTCACGTACTCTGGTGCCTCACATTTGACCATGTCCCATGGAGGGGGAGACCTGGTGGCACTCAGAGGAAGGACAGCAAGTAGCCAAGAAGAGACTTGATACCCTATGAGAATATACAGGGGGACGTAATCCCCCTCAGGAACAGTCATAGGGGAGGGGAATAATGGGAAAATGGGGGGGGGGAGGAATGGGAGGATACAAGGGATGGGATAAACATTGAGATGTAACAAGAATAAATTAAAAAAAAAAAAACCACTCTGAGATTCCATCTTACATCAATCAGAATGGCTGAGATCAAAAATTCAAGTGACACCACACTTGGCAAGGATGTGGAGAAAGAGGAACACTTTTTCATTGCTGGTGGGAATGCAAACTGGTACAACCACTTTTGAAATCTATCTGGCACTTTCTCAGAAAAATGGGACTAGGGCTTCCTCAAGACCCAGCTTTTCCACTCTTTGGAATATACCCAGAAAATGCTCCACCATGCAACAGGGACATATGCTCAACCATGTTTGTAGTGGCCTTATTTATAATAGCCAGAACATGGAAACAGCCTAAGTGTTTTTCAGTAGAAGAATGGATAAAGAAACTGTGGTACATTTACATTATGGAATACTACTCAGCTATTAAAAACGAGGAATTCCCAAAATTTATGGACAAATGGTTGAACTAGAAATGATCATAATGAGTGAGTTCACCCAGAAGCAGAAATAGTCAAATGGTATATACTCACTTATATCTGGACACTAGCACAAGCAGCATGTCTCGTGAAAGTCTTCATTTACCAGGAAAGTGGACAGAGGACAGCATATTCTATTGGGACTTTAGGTGAGAGAAGCATGGGAGAATGGAAAAATAGAAGGATCCAGAGGGTCCTACAAACCTACAAGAAGAACATTATGACAGGTGGTTCTGGGCCAAGGCTCAAACTATGGCACCAGAAAAGGACAATATGTGCAGTAAACTTCAAATCCTTACTCAGATCTTGCCAATGGACAGAACATTCTCCACAGTTGAGTGGAGAGTGGGGACTGACTTTCACATTAACTCTCGTGCCCCATATTTGACCACGTCCCCTAGAAGAGGAGGCCTGGTGGCACTCAGAGGAAGGATAGCAGGTTACTAAGAAGAGACTTGATACCCTATGAGCATATACAAGGGGAGGAGGCCCCCCTCAGTCACAATCATAGGGTAGGGGAGTAGGGGGAAAGCAGGAGGGAAGGAGGGATGGGAGGATACAAGGGATGGGATAAAAATTTAGATGTAATATGAATAAATTAATAAAATATTTTTTAAAAAATAAATGGTGCTGAGAACTAAACAGAGAATTCTCAACAGAGGAATATTGAATGCCTGAGAAACTCTTAAATAAATGCTCAATGTCCTTAGTGATCAGAGAAATGTAAATCAACACAACTCTGAGATTCCATCTTACACTACACAGAATGGCTAAGATAAAAAGCTTAAGTGACAGCATATACTTGGCAAGGATGTGGAGAAAGGGGAAACACTCTTTCTTTGCTGATGGGAGTGCAAACTTGTACAACACTTTGGAAATCAATCTGGTACTTTCTCAGAGAACTGGGAATAGGTCTACCTCAAGACCCAGCTATTCCCTTCCTTGGAATATACCCAGAAGATGCTCCACCACACAACCAGAACATATGCTCAACCATGTTCATAGCAGCCTTTTTCGTTACAGCCAGAACCTGGAAACAATCTAGATGTCCCTCAGTAGAAAAATGGATAAAGAAACTGTGGTACATTTACATTATGGAATACTACTCAGCAATTAAAAACAAGGAAATCCTGAAATTTGCAGGTACATGGATGGAACTAGAAATGATCATCTTGAGTGAGTTAACTCAGATCCAAAAAGATACACATGTTATATGCTCACTTATAATTGGACACTAGCCCAACATAGAGGTTCCCTGAAAGTCTTCACTTAGCCTGAGATTGGGATAGATACTGGCACTTCTTATTGGGACTCTAGGTGAGAGAGGTAAAGAGGAATGGGGAAATAGAAGGATCCAGAGGATCCTAGAAACCTAGAAGAAGACCATTAAGACTCACAGATCTTGACCCAGGTGGGTCATCTCAAACTACTGTACCAATCAAGGTCAATGCATGCGGTAAACCTAGAACTCCTATCAAGATCTAGCCAATGGACACTACATTCTCCACAGTTGTGTGGAGAGCAGGGAATGACTCTGACTTGAACTCTAGTGGCCCTATATGACCACTTTCCCATGTTTGGGAGACCTGATGACACTCAGAAGAAGAGTAAGAAGTCTAAAAGGAAGAGACCTGATAGGCTGTGATCTTAGTCGGTGACAAGGACCACTTCTATCATACACCGAGGGGAGGGGAATAGGATGAAAGAGGGAGGGAGGGGGAATGGGAGGCTACAAGTGAAGGGATAACAAATTAGATGTAATCGGAATAAATTATTTAAATAAAAAATTAAAAAAAATAAATTTAGATTTTATGAAAAGCTACTGTGGTAGTTAGTTAAAATTTAAATTTGCCACAACCTAAAGCTATCTGGAAGAAAGCATCAGATGAAGAATTATCTTGATGAAGTTGACCTATGGGCATACTCTGAGGGCTTATATATGTTGTTAGCTGATGCAGCCAACAGTGCACAGCACCATTCCCTGGCCTGCATGGTATGGTGGAGAAATGTCACGTCCCTTCCGACCAGCGGAAAATAAGGACACGACCCAAGCGTTCTTCTCCAGGCGGTTTATTCAGGAACCATTTCAGCAAGCTTCTTTTCCCGCTCACTTGCTTCTCCTCCCCCAACACCTCTGCGCCCCTTTATATCCTCTGCCTCAACCAATCAGCAGCCCTTATGTCAGTAGCTCCAATTGGTTCCCGACAAGGCGGGATGCATACGTCAGAGCAAAGCACGGCCCACAACCCAAATAAGGACTTGTTTACCAGGAGCAGAATTGCAAGTCATCTTAGCGAGGGCAATAGCTTCAGCTTCCCACAGTTCCCTCTTCTCTGTTTTAAAATGCAACAGACAGGAATAGAGGTCTGATCTCCAGCCTCTTCGGGGGTGTGGGTACTTGATGGTGCTGTCTCGGATGTAGCACTCAGGCATCTGCCAGAACTTGTCGCCATCCCGGGACTTGTAGATGACCTCCCGCAGGTTGATGTTCATCCAGTTGTCGCAGTTTACCAGGCGCCCGTTCTAAGTCTCCCCATTTTTCAGCTCTACCAGCATGGGGTGATTCTGTGTTGTCTTCAGCAGCGACAAGGGGAGCATCTTCTCAGCGGAGACACTTCCGCCACTGCTCAGGCGCTCCCGCCGGCGGCCTGCCACTCACCATGGGCCTGGAGACCTTGTCCACCATCCTGTCCCTGAGCCATTCTTTCGAATGTAGGGAGGAGGCTGAGGCAACTCAGATAGAGGCGGCCCAGGAGCCGAAGGCTCCACCCCGGATTTTAGCTTTTCCATTTTCCGGATCAGCTTTTCTACTTCCTCTTCTGAGTCCTCCCCCTCTGAATCTGATGATGTTACAGATTTTGCAGGTTTTGCTCTCAACAAGTCCTTAAGTGCGATAAACATAGGGCTGAATGGTACTTTCCCCATTTTACTTTTGCTTTTGTCCATTGTCGGAAGCTTTATCGCTCGTACCGAGTCTTTATAGTCCTAACCGGAACCTTATAGTCTCTGTATCGGAGAACTTTATTTGTCCCTCGCTTACCAGGGAACCTTATCACTCGTACCGAGTCTTTATAGTCCTAACCGGAACCTTATAGTCTCTGTATCCGAGAACTTTATTCGTCCCTTGCTTACCAGGGAACTTTCCAGTCAACTGCCCTGACCACCAGGAGTTCTGAGCAGTCGTAAATGACAAAAGACGTCCCCATACGCGCCAGCACTTGTTGCGTCCCTTCCGACCTGCGGAAAATAAGGACACGACCCAAGCGTTCTTCTCCAGGCGGTTTATTCTGGAACCTTTTCAGCAAGCTTCTTCTCCCGCTCACTCGCTTCTCCTCCCGCTCACTCGCTTCTCCTCCCCCAACACCTCTGCGCCCCTTTATATCCTCTGCCTCAACCAATCAGCAGCCCTTATGTCGGTAACTCCAATTGTTTCCCGACAAGGCGGGATGCATACATCAGAGCAAAGCATGACCCACAACCCAAATAAGGACTTGTTTACCAGGAGCAGAATTGCAAGTCATCCTGCCTGGCGGGTTGCCAGGTGCCATCTTAGCGAGGGCGATAGCTTCAGCTTCCCACAGAGAAACTGGCTAAGCACTTAAGCACTAATCAGAAAAGTAGTGTTTATTCTCTTTGTTCTTGAACATGAGCTGGATGTGACTGTTTGCTCTAGTGTGATTTATTTTGTGTGTCTACCCCTTTAAAGGATCCCCAATTGTGAATCAACTGGCCCTTTGGGAATGCTTAGCCATTAGTACGACTTGACCCTATAAATTTCAGTTGGCTGTTGTACTTCTGAGAACAGGAGAGGATATAGAAATCCAGCAGGAGATGAAAGAGATTGAGTAGCGTAAGAGAACATATTTTATGCAGGAAGAAAGAAGAGTGAGTAGGCTTAGAGAAGAGAAGGCCGTTGATGCAGAAAATAGATTGAGCAGACTGGAAAAAGAGAAAGAAGCTAATTTAGCAAAGTTATTGTTAGGAGACCATTGGAATGGAATTGAAGACACAGATATAAACCCACAGAACTATAGACACTTGATTTTTGACAAAAAGAAAGAAAGAAAGAGAAAGAAAAGGGGAAAAAATTCCATACACTGGAAAAAAGAAATCATCTTCAACAAATGATACAGGTTCTTAATAAATATTTTAAATTAAAAAAGCATACCTAGACTTGATTTCAGTGCAGTCTGATAGTAACTTGTACTTATGGGAAGTAGATGGAGAGAAAATTTGAGAAAGAGCCAAACACCAGTGGTAGTTTCTCCAGTGCTTACATGCAGGACCATGACTGATATTCACAGCTAAGAAGACAGCTTGGAATAGCATTGTGCCCTGCTATTGAAAGATTCTAATGTTGTAGATCCAACAAGAAAGACAAAATCTTCTCTTAAAGGGAGTGAAATAAACATATCTCTTCTAAGACACTGTTCTAGGAATTGATCAAGTGAGTGTTTATATTATACTTGCTAGGCCAGAATAAAAATAGATCATAAACTACAAATTGTTTGATTTATTTGTTTACAGACACCTTCCCAGGTAATTAGCTTATAGTTACTCAGACTTGTAAGAAGTTTTAATATTATGTTCAATATTGGATCCAATAAATCAAGTAATAGCCCCTGTAACAACTGGACCCCAAATGTCAACACCATTGCTAAGATAAGAGCTCCAAGGCTGACAGAATGTTCCAACAATTAAAAGTCTTTGCTGCTCTTTGAAAGAGCTAGAATTTGGTTGCCATGTGGTATAGCTTACATGTGCCTGTACCTCCAGCTCCAGGTAACCTAACACCCTCTTGAAGCCTCTGTGGGTACCAAAACACATGTACATATCAAATGCTGATAGTCACAAACTAAAATGAAAAAAACGTTTTATAAAAAGATCTGAGAGCTTCATTATTTTTTGTAACCATTTCAAATTAGAGCAGTCAGAGAAGTCCATGTATGTGTCCTTAAGCAATCACATGGGATACGAATCCACCCACACCCACTCAGGGCATGCACCCACTCTCAATCAGGGCATGCACCCACTCTCAATCAGGGCATGCACCCACACCCACTCAGGGCATGCACCCACACCCACTCAGGGCATGCACCCACTCTCAATCAGGGCATGCACCCACACCCACTCAGGGCATGCACCCACACCCACTCAGGGCATGCACCCACTCTCAATCAGGGCATGCACCCACACCCACTCAGGGCATGCACCCACTCTCAATCAGGGCATGCACCCACACCCACTCAGGGCATGCACCCACACCCATTCAGGGCATGCACCCACACCCACTCAGGGCATGCACCCACACCCACTCAGGGCATGCACCCACACCCATTCAGGGCATGCACCCACTCTCAATCAGGGCATGCACCCACACCCACTCAGGGCATGGCATGCACCACACCCACTCAGGGCATGCACCCACTCTCAATCAGGGCATGCACCCACACCCACTCAGGGCATGCACCCACTCTCAATCAGGGCATGCACCCACACCCACTCAGGCATGCACCCACACCCATTCAGGGCATGCACCCACTCTCAATCAGGGCATGCACCCACACCCACTCAGGGCATGCACCCACTCTCAATCAGGGCATGCACCCACACCCACTCAGGGCATGCACCCACACCCACTCAGGGCATGCACCCACACCCACTCAGGGCATGCACCCACACCCACTCAGGGCATGCTCGACAGCTTCTACTCCCTCAATTATAAAGCTTACTAGTATTGTTCTTGTCTTAAGCTCTGCAAAGTAAAAGCAGTGATTTCTAAGTTGTTACTGAAAAGTAAATAAAGACTCTTTGTCTTTTATTTCTATTTCTATCTAAAGTATCGCAATTAAAGTTGAGACCCTCTTTTAAAGTAACAGTTCTCTATAGGTACCCATGCATCTGTTTACCTAATATGAATAGGATGTCTCAGTGTGCCAGGTAGTGAGGATAAAAGAATATCCAAGCTTTTGCTCATGGCAATATTCCATTAATGTAAGATAGAAACAAATAAATGACATTATACTATTTGCAAAGAAATTCCCAGGAAAAATTATAACATGCACTTTATCTCATGGTTTTTATTGTAAATATGGTAGGGAACATGTATTTATCATCTATCTACCTAGCTACCTATTATCTATCATCTATCAGTTCATCAATCAATCTATCTATCATCTATCATCATTTATATATTTTACACTAACAGGAATTGAACCTAAGACTTTGTGTATTCTGGGAAGAGACTGCTTCACTGAACTTCATTCCAAGATGTTCCCATTATTTCTGAGAAAGAAAATTAAACCTCTTAGTTTAATGTTTATTTATGACTATACAAATTTCTCCCAAACATGAACAATTCATGTCCAAATGGAATAATTTTAAAGACCACTGAAAATATAGTTCTCTTTGAGATGGGACTGTCATTTGTGATGTTATTGTAGGGCTTCAGGTTAGGGAATTAGACAGTATTTTAAAACGCTAATTAGGTATTGGGGACAAAGACCCAGGATTCAGTTCAAAAATCTTTTTTTTTTTTTTTTTTACCGACATTCTCTGAAATCCTTACCTCCTTTAGAAACACTACACAAGGCTAGAAAATCACAGTGAAATAAGAGCCCTGAAAGATAGCATTTGAGTTTGTTAATGTTCTTTGAATCTTTCTTAAGCTACTTGTTCTGGGAGTATACTTCCTAATTCCTAATTATGCCTGGAGCTACCTTTTCATTTGGGGAAATAAGAATTTTTCCTACTTCATAACTGAGTGATTTTCACTACATTAGTAATTCAGAGCATTCCCCATGCTTACCTAAATAAAATGTATGCCAAGATATGATGCAGCCCAAAACTATACTAAGTCAGACATCATTAAAAGAATAAAAATAAAATTTTGATATTTCATATAACCCATGAAGAAGAGTAAAGCTAGTAGTATGTTCTTTTTTTTTTTAATTTTTATTTTTTTATTTTTTATTTTTTTTATTAATTTATTCTTGTTACATCTCAATGTTTATCCCATCCCTTGTATCCTCCCATTCCTCCCCCCCCCCATTTTCCCATTATTCCCCTCCCCTATGACTGTTCCTGAGGGGGATTACGTCCCCCTATATATTCTCATAGGGTATCAAGTCTCTTCTTGGCTACTTGCTGTCCTTCCTCTGAGTGCCACCAGGTCTCCCCCTCCATGGGACATGGTCAAATGTGAGGCACCAGAGTACGTGAGAAAGTCGTATCACACTCTCCACTGAATTTGAGTATGTTCTTATTGAATTAAAAAATACTTGTTGCAAATGCTATGCTGATATGCAAGTCTCTAACTTTTTTCTGGCAATCAATATTTCAATTAGAATTTTAATACCCCAAGAATATACCCTATAGCAAAGCTGACTGTAGTTAATGCAAGTGCATCAGACAAGAAGTAGCAAAATTACTAACATAAATAAGATGGTTACAAGGATGGTTTAAAAGTGCTGATGCCTGCTTATATTCAAAGCACATGGCAACAGTTTTCTTTAGTTATTTAAGTTGTAAAGATGGGACTTCAAAATGATAGCATCTGATATAAAAAATTTACTAAAAATATTTACTGTAATAAATAAAATAAAATTAGATATTTTGGTAGAGAGGAAACTTTAAACCATCTTTCTGAAAAAATATGTAATTTTGTTTTCATCATATGCACATAGGCACATGCACACATGATCATGAATGTGTGCATGTGTGTGCATGTGATGAAAGCAAAATTACACACACACATACACACACATTCATGAAAAGGGCCTCTCAAGCATTCACTTACAGGTGACACTTTGTTGTGATATTTCTTTTAGAATTTATTGGAATGAGAAAATGCTTCTGTAAGGCATGTGCAGTCTACAGGAAAATAAGAATTATTAACTTTATTGAGGCAAAATCCTGTAGTTTAATAAAAACATGATGTAATTTCTATAGGTCATGATTCTCTTTTGGCCAGCTAAGGTCATTGCTTCAATTTTCTTTTCCCAGAGCCAGACTCCACAAATGCAAAATGAAGAAAAACCACATTGTAATGTTTTGTTTTTTCGCCCTTCACGATTATCCTTCTTCAAACTCTCTAAACATTTTAGGCACATTAAAAAGTCTTATGTGTCACGAGCAAGAGAGTCAGCCCTGGCCTGACAACATAGGAGTAGGAAAGCTGTCCCTGCCCTGAGGACATAGGAGCAGGAGAACAGGCCGTGACATGAGGACAAGCGAGCAGGCCCTGATCCAGGGCTCTGAGTGGACCTTACCCCAACATATACCCCATGTATGGCCCGCTGGAACACATGAAGGGGATAAACCTGCACGTTCAAAGATTAAGAATTTCCTTGACAACTGGCAACAATGGGATATCCGACAGCAGTCCCAGTGAGGATCTGGTAATGATAGTGTAGGCCTCCAACCAGACCCATGACTCATAGCAATGAACATTTGAAAGTAAACATATGTGGACAAAAGGCTATACTGTGCGATACACTACAGCTTCTGTGACAAGAGTTTTTGGTCGTCTGTTTGTTTTACTTTACTGGGGGGAGGAGAGGGATTTTGGTGCATGACGTGTAAACCATAGACGTTTAATAAAAGTAAAATAAAAAAAAATAAAATAAAACTTATACTTAAAAATTCTTATGTTTTTCATTCCTTTATGGGTAAACTTTTCTCTTATAGTCTTTTCTCTGCTATATCCTGTGGAACCAAATGTAGGCATTTCATTGGCTGGTTCGCTAAATACTCTTCCTGGAGGACTCTCATTCGTTCTTTTAGTTCCTTCCTTTGTACTGTATTACTAATCTAATTTTCTAGGCCTGACAAAAGTAATCCAGGCACAAGTGGTTATCTCTAAATTATCATTATACCTACTTTGTATCAACTTAATCCATCTCATTCAAAATATCATCACTGAAAGTTTACTGCAAGATAGGAAATATTTTTGGAATGAGACTGTTACTGACTGAGGTCAAGTTTTGATATCACAGAACTGCTCTCTTGACACAGTCATAGACAAACCAAAAGTAAAATGGCCCATGCTTCCCTTTTCCCCAACTACAGAGGGAACCTCCTAAAATTAAGGTAGTGTCCTCTTTCTCCTTATATATTTACAGCATTTAGCATACATAAATAAATAAGCCAGGCTGGTGGCACATGCCTTTAATCCCAGCCTTTGGGAAGCAATGGTAGGTGATCTCTGCGAGTTAGAGGCCAGCCTGGTCTACAGAGAGAGTCAAGATTAACCAAAGCTACACAAAGAAACCCTGTCCCCAAAAACTACAAAAGCAACATTGTCATCAACAACAACAACACAACAATAATCATAATAATAGTAATAATAATAAAAACAATAGCAAGAATGAAAAGGAATGCTCTTTTTCAATTAAGTATTTTTGGAATACCTCACACCATCTTCCTTATATGATCCCTCTCTTGTTATCTCGTGAATTCATTATTTGTTATCAGAGTTTCGTGGCATGTTCTAAAATAATTTCTAAGTGTCTAATAATGAAAGGGAAAGTTCAGGTTTATTTTTACAAAAGAATATATCTGAAACATAAATCTAAAAAGTCCATTTTGTATTTATAATAGTTTAAGAAAAAATAATTTTAGGATAAGACCTAAACCAAACTACACAATATTTTTGTATTTTTAATAAAATAGTCTTTGCTGCATTTTTCAAATCAATTCTCCTTCTCCATTTGCTTGGGTAATGTTTGCTTAATGTTTTCATCTGTTTCCTGCCATAAAACACAGTCAATTTTAAATGTGTGAACTACCCTTCATTCCTGTTCATCCTGTTGGTCTGTGGGAAATTACACTGTCACTGAAATCAACCTTTCTATCCATGTGGAATATTTCAGGGACAAAACTATTACTAAAAAATATTTAAGGGAGTAAAGTCATTCCACCATTCTCCTCATCATAGCTGCTGCTTCAGAATGAAATCTACTCCTGGGGCTTAAAGTGGGCCACAATGGTATTTTATAAATTCAAATGCCACACTGACACAGGAAGATAAGCTTGCCTGTTTAGTGTGACATTATCCTAGACAGAGGAAAGTCCTAGTGTTTGTTGTTCAGCCTAAGCAGTCAACATACGCAGATAAATCAGAAACCGGAAACAGATCTGTTTCATTACCAGTAAATTGAGAATTCTGCTGCTATTGAGCCTTGCCTATCCTGTGGTTTAGAACTTTGATATTTAACCAGTGCTTTAGACTTTGATAGTTATATTGATGAAGTAGAATGTGTGGAAAAGCGATAGCACATATACCAGTATGTATTAAATATAACATCTGTATTTTAGTATGATCCACACAGCAGAAGTGTTCTTCATTAAAGTGATGTGGGTTTCACTACCCTATGGGAGTGTTAAAATCATGGTCAAAATAAAAACTGAAAATATTTTAATCACTTCTCATATTGATTACTGTTCTTGTCTTCAGGAAAGCATACTTGGAAAAAATGGACCCACTTGCCTGACTCTGTGGGTCTGTAAAGCATGGTGAAGCAGATACTAACACCTCTTCCCAGCATCTCTCAGGTGTAAATATTCTCCTAAGCATAGGGAAAATTCTGTGACAACCTATGTCCTCTGGTATATTATGTCTTGTCTTTATACTCTTTCCGTGTGACTCTTTTATTGTAACAGATCCTCAAATTAAGTGTGAGGATGTAGATGGTTTGGTTTGGTAGAAGAGAGGCCCCATCTCGGACAGCAGTTGACTCTACATAAGCTGCTGGAATGCTCCCAGGAGAAAAGCAAATGTGAGAATGTCAGAAAAAGCCGGAACCATTGGTTGTAATCAACTAAAAAGCATGGTGCTTTTTTTGTGTGGCTGTGTTTGCTTCCAAAGAATAAGGAAATGAGGGAAACTTGTGCAAACTCCTCAAAGGCTGGCACATGAATGAAGAAAGGACATCAGTTAGTGACATACCCTTGTTCTAAAAGGTGACAGTGAATTTAAAATAATGACCATTGTTAGATAAAATAAGAATATCTAAATTATTATGAAATGTATTAAATTTTGAAAACATAATAACTGTCTTCTGTATGAGGTGGAATATTACAACTGTTTCCAGCTTTGCTTAATGGAAATCAATTATGAATTAGAATAAATTATGTGAGTGTCCAGTACATACATAGAATTAGTATACATTAAATCATCAACCTCTTAGGTTTGAAAACCTAATCTGAGAAAAAATTCTGCATGTCTCATTCTCTTCAATGATCTAACTAACTCTAAATGGAGATAAGAAAGTCTCAAGAAGAACAAGAGAAAAAGAAAATAAAATTGTGTTGCCATTTGTTTTAAAATAAGATTAAATTGGAATAGCATCAAATATCCATTAAACAGAATAACTCTAATAGCCAGAATTATCCATACAACAGTGTAGCCAATTTATCTTTCAGAATGTGTGGGAAAGGGACCAAGACTAGGAAACACGCTGTGTAAATAGCTTGACTTACAAACACAAAGTACTTTTGAGCATCTTCTAAGTAATGGTATGCAAAGATTCATTTCAATTTTCTCTTAGGACTGCTTCCAGGAAAAGAAAAGAAAAGAGTCAACTGGTCATCTGAGGACATAACTTTTTTTTCAGTGCAGAGAATAGGAAATGGGGCCATGAAGGATACAAAGAAGCAGTGATGTAAAGGAGAATGCTGAACTAAAGCCAGGTCTCCATGGCAAATTCTACAGGAGCTTTACAAGAGTCACAATGACCCTTTCAAGCTATAGCAACTTACAGGACAAACCTAAATTTTGCCTTATGTATTAGCTGCTGGATGTTGGCTGTGCCTCAGAAGACAGACTAACAGGGTAAGGGAGCCTCCATCTACTAAGAAGAATTTTTGGAGAAGTGCTTATCTGTGAGTAGTCACTGGCGAGAGGTAGGGGAGATGTCAGTACTGAAGAACCCGTCTGGCTTGGTACCACTGTGACAGCCGCAAACATCTGGATGAATCTTTATTACTAGCTTATTGTAATTTCACTAAAACTTGTCTGCTTAGAGAGAGTTCCCTTGAGTTTTCTAGGGACTGTTATCTCTCCTAGCCTCTCAAATTCATCTGGAAAACTCAGATATAAAGCTGGCAAAGTGAAGAAATGTGGAGGCAGTTTTGACCTGCAGAGGCAAAGTGGTGGAGATTCTGAAAGAATCTGAAAATTCTGAAGATTCTGAAGAATCTGAAAGAATATGGTCACCACAAACAGGATAGAGGAGCTAACATCTGTTGCATTACTATGCCAGAGAAAAGTGAAGAGAGAAGCCCATTTATAATGCTTTTCACAGACCAATTTTCACAGGTATAACAAGAAAACTAAAGAAGGGAAGGTAGAATTAAAAATGATTAAGCCCCTGGGTTCTGCTGTATTCCACCTAAATGGAAGCTCCAGGACCTGGGCATAATGACAATTCATAGCCTCACATCTTACCTCAAAGATGTGACAGTTACCTGAATGATAAACCAAGAAGACAGAGAAATTCATTTTTTTAAATCTTTTTAAATTCCATGGTGCAATTCTAGAAAGAGCAGATTTTCTCACATAGTATATCTTGATTACTGTTTTTCCTCCCTCTATTTCTCCCAGTTCTTCCCCACCTTCCATCCTGTCCAGATCCATTCCCTTTCCGTCTCTCATTAGAAAAGTACAGACTCCTAAGTGATAATAAAATGTGACAAAATAAAATATCATAAGATACAACATAGACTATAGTTGAATTACTTGAGATAAATATTTTAAAGTTGTGAAAACTAAAAGAAAAATCACAAACATACAACAAAGTCAGAACTGTTGGACCGAGTGTATATTACAATTATTATGTTAAATTTGTTATTGTAAGAAAATAATGGAGAGGAGATGCTGAATAACCTTAAAATGTGCATAGGTGGGAGAGTTGGCTCTGTGCTACAGGAAAAAGTCCCACAAATCCCTTTAAAATCAGGCCACATAATCCCTCCAATCTCAGGCCATCCTGAAAAGCATCACTCCCCCTTCCCACCATAAACCCTATTTAAACCATGTATTCTACTCAGTTCTCAGCTGCTTCTTGCCAGAACAGAGACAATCTCCCTCCCAATAAATCTCTTGTGTGAGGTTTGTTGAGCAGTGTGACTTTGTGTATTCCTTGCTTCCCAGATGCCAGGATACCTTTCTATCCAAGCTGTAACACACAAAATGGAGATAAAGTGTTTGCTACCTGCCAATGCTACAAATATTTAAAAATGATTAGGGGGAACATATTATTACCAATGCTGAACAAATGAAGTATCCAAAACTGATTTCTACTCTCTGTGATCTATTTTGGGGTATATGTGACAGAATGGTTTTGCACTGACTATATATAGTCACAGTAAAACCAGTATTTGATGTAATTCAATTAAATATTTTCTGTAATATTTCTATAGCTATTTTATAACTGAATTGAATTTTGTTCTGAATTTTGTGTGAAGGATGATTGTGTCACAGTTAGAAAGGAGAGTACTTGGGGAGTCAAACTCTGTTGGTAATGGTTTATTTTTTTGGTTGGACGTAAAAATACAACTGTCCATTAAAGTATCTTCCATGCTTCTTTTAGTATATAAACACTGTATAATATTTTTAGAATTATAATTCAATTGTAGATAGCCAGCACTGGTAATTTTCAAGCTTAAAAAATATGTGAGGAATTTACTGTTAAGTTTCAGCTAGTGCAAGGCTCAGTATGTGAAACAAATAAGTGTAAAGGGATATTACGGCTGAGAGTACAAATACCTTCACTGCCTGTTTCTCTGCTCTTTATCTATTTAATACCTGTATTTTCTACATAACCAATGATTTCTCTTCCTTTAAGGATATTAAATTTCCTTCCCTGTTATTAATGTTATTTTGGTTAAAATAACACAGGACTGAACTGCATAATATACAATACACTCAATATAGGGAACAGATACCACAGTCTGGTATTATCTGGGAAAGATTATTTGGATGCCATTTGTGGATTGAGATCCTGCCCATCTTTCAGCACAGCTGTGCTTGACAAATTGAGATTTAGGAGGCACCGAGACCCACCGAAGGTCACCCAACTCCACTAGGGAGTCAGCGAAGAATGGGCTCAACACCCACTCCTACCAACTCTTGTTTCCCATGGTAGGTTTTCCTTATTCTTGTAGTGTACGTGTTCAGTCATCAGGCATCCTCAGTCCTTTGCCCTCACCCATTTATATATCCCATCATCTTTTATCTTTCGCACAGTTGCGGGTAACCATCATTTACAGAGTTTTGGTGACTCAACTCTTGAGAGAAGAAACTGGTCTACATTATTTGAAGTTATTTGAGTGTGTGTGTTTACCTGATCTTTTCAGTTTACCTTTAACCTGAACTCCCATGTCTCTTTAGGAAACTCCCACTCACGTTTTTCTTTGCTTTTATCATTCCTCCTTTTATGTACATATCCCTCTGCTACTTCCTATTTCGCAACCTAATTACTGATCACTAATATCACTGTGATTTCTTCTTTATTCTCTTTTTTAATTTATTTTTATGTATGTATGTATGTATGTATGTATGTATGTATGTATTTATTTATTCTTGTTACATCTCAATGGTTATCCCATCCCTTGTATTCTCCCATTCTTCCCTCCCTCCCATTTTCCCCTTATTCCCCTCCCCTATGACTGTTCCTGAGCGGGATTACCTCCCCCTGTATATGCTCATAGGGTATCAAGTCTCTTCTTTATTTCATTTCTCACACATGTTACAGAAAAACATACCCGCCTGGAATATCATACAATTAGTATCCTTTTATTTTCCAAACCAAATGTACCTAAGGACTGACTGTTTCATAGTCTCCTGTAAACACTCCCCACTAAAATTAAAACAGCAAAATGAATTCAAACACACACACACACACACACACACACACACACACAGGATATGAGATGACCAGAAGACACCTTGTGCATTTCCGTTCTCTCCTTTCAGCTTGTGGGTTTGTAGAAATGGAACTTGGTTTTTCAGATTTAACCCACAATGCCTTTACTTGCTGATCCATTTTTCTGGCCATCGGGTTTTACACATAAAAAGAGTGGAAAGCTAAACTATATCTAAGTTCATACATTTACTAATATAATTGAATTTTTCTGTGCTGAAGGCAATCAGGTGTAAATTAATGAAGAAAGTTGTTTTAAGCAAAGTGAAATAATTTTATAAGATTTTTCTACCTTTTACATTAGTTTTGTGATCATGGCTCAGCCTTTCCTTCTGGCTTATTCCATTTAGATATTTGTTTATTAATTATAAAGATCTTTGTGTAATAGAATATTTTTTAGAGTTCTTTAAAAACAAAAACAAGTTCTTTAATAGTCAGTTTTTTGTTCTAAGAATATTTGTTAATTTATTTGCCCTATTGATAACGGAATTCCATTTTTTTTGTTTCAATATTTATCCCATATGCATTGAGTAATGACCATTTTTAACCAATACACACAGAGGAAGATGTAGGGAGTCTGCACAATTCATCTATCTCACCACAGTGATTGGCTCAAAGACACTCACATGACCTGAGGTAAACCAATCAAAACCTTTAACTGGAGATAGACTTATGAAGTTACATTTACATAGTAGGAAAAATACTGATCCAATAAAGAGAAATTCTGAGACTATAACAAGAGAATGGGAAATAGAGAGTGGGAGGAAAAGCAACTGCTCAAGCAACAGGAAGCTAGCAGAGTTCATTGTTCCTGATTTGCTGAACAATCACCATGTTCTGAACAAGGGCAAGAACATATAGACATGGTAAAGTGCAATAGGAAAGCCTACAATCCTCTACCCCATACAAAGAACAGGAGACAACTGACAGATGCAGAGTGAGATTAATCTTCAGGGAAAAACATCCTGACTGGTTTCCCATTGTGATATGGTCAGCACAGAAAACACACACACGAGTAACATTATACAGATTGGGCAGGCAGTATATAATACACTAGATATAAAAGAGAGCAAAGAAGATTTAGAGGGAAGAAACAGAAGGGGAAATTATGTAATTATACTATAATCTCAAAAAAGAAAAGAAGTAAGAACTTCTGGAAGCTTGAACTTGATATTTTAGTTTTTGTATATATTACTGATATGTCCCAAAGATCAGCAGTTAAATTTGTGACATATAGTCACAAGCTAAAGTCTTGAAAATTCAGAATACTCCATTTTCTAGGGAAATGACACCCCATTTTTGTCTGGTTCCTTTCATGAAAACAAATTTCATGAAAGTCAGCTTTCTTTTTCTGAGCTCTGAATCCGTGCATTTCTGATGAGTGACATTCTAAGAAACAAAGCTTGACACATTTTCTTATTTGTTTGAAATCATTTGAAAAGAAAAAGTTAAAAAGCACTTTAGAGAAGCATTGGGGAGTCAGATTTATTACAGAAAAATAATTTACTTCCTATAAATAATTCACTTCCTGAATAGGTTTCCAGGCAAAGAGATCCATTTTTGTTCAAGAGGTACAAACAAGAGTGATGATTGAGAGCTGAATATAGACATCATATCCAGCCTGCTCTGATTAGTCCTCCACGGATTTTTGCCATAGATTGATGCACAGCTGCAAATGTGTTCAACTCTGCTGTCTTGAGATACACTTTGGGTTAGAACCATTGTGCCTACCAGTAATGAGTGTATGATGTTTCAGCTCTCAGTTTTATAACTTGATATTGATTAATAGCAAAGTGAAAGTGATAGCCTAAGGAAACCCACAGGGACATAGACAGATGGACATAAGGCATAACAGCAGGATAATGTTCTCATTGGGTTAAAATCAGTAAAGGCCTGAATGCTGGGGGCCACGGTGGCGGCTGAAATAATGTCTTACGTCAGAATAGAACTGTTTGTTTATAATAAAACCAGGGTGGGAGGAACATTGTAAACAAGATATGTTTCAGATCCTGTGGTCATACTTATAAAATAAGAAAATAATGACTAATACAAAATCAAAGAATAATAGGCTGTCAGGTAATCAAAGGGCTTTACAACTCTCCCTGTGAAAAGACTTCTAATTTTACTCCATTGGTAGTAACTACTGATGAGAAAAAGGTATCCTGCATTCCTGCATTGTTTTGCTACTCAAAAACCTACATAGTAAACATTAGTATAAACACTCTTTATAAGATTACTTGATTTCAACAGCAAAATGGTATAGAATGTCGTTAATGGGCAATTTCCTTTGTGTGGAAATGATAGGATTAAATTCAATTTCAATTTTTAAATTACCTACAGTGACTACACAGGAGGAAAAAAAAAACAGTATTTTTGTCTCATTAAGTAATAGCCAAATGTAATAATTTCTCACACAGACCACATAACACAGTAGGTATAATACATGATAGCTAGATATGCGTGCACAATAGTGTGCAACAGTATTTGAAGGGGAGAATGAAGGGTGTTAGACTTAAGAATAATGTTAAAGAAAGAAGCAAATTGAGAACAACTAAGATTTGTTTTGTAACTGAAAGCAACATGTTTGGGTCTGTTATGAAACTTGAAAATACAGTCTAGAAATAAATATTTTTGTTTCAGTGACTGAAGGCTTAAGTCAAAATAATTATCATCTTATGTGCTTTGCTATTTCAAGTGCTAATCAATCAAAGGAACTGCCTTTCCAAGTATTATAAGCAGAAAAATATAAAAATTGTATAAAGGAATTTTTTATCAAGTTAAATTTATATTATCCTTGATTTTTATATTTAACCTAAAACATCTGGCAATGCATATAACTCATTATATTAGAGGAAACTTTTTCCTAAAGTGTTTAAATATATTGATTACCCGCTATATGAAATTTTTTGTATCATTTAATGTAGCTAAGCAGATAAAAGATATTAGACATTCAAGTATATGAGCCTATAAGGCACTCTCACTGAAGTCATTAAAGCATCTAGCTTCCTCTAGACTTAAAAAAGCTTTGTGTCTTTCACACTATTTTCAAACTATTATGACAATGTTGTCATTTTCTTCACATATTTGTCATTGAGGCTCAAAAAGCAGGACAGAAAAATCTATTTTCATTTATTCTGAAGAAGATGGCTTTAAACTTGTACCCACAGCCCGAGTAGTGTAAGGCATACTCAAAAATCCAAGGAAAATCATCCCATTTCCGGAAGCTAGTTATATCAAAAGCCTATTGCACAATATGCATAACTTAGCTCTCCAGGAACATGTGAGATAACTAAAGCTGACCTTTTCCTTATTTTTTTTAAAGATTTTTGAAGTGCAAATCATTTTGTAATTTTCTATTCTTTTAGTCTTTATGTATACTTTGTGAAATTGGTACCCTGTGTCTCTCCTCATCAGGGCTCTGAGTCATTTGCCTTTGCTCACTGGTCACTGTCAACTCCTCACACCCCAGCTTCTACACCTCAGCTATGTTGTTGCTGCAGGCACGTGATTCCTGTATAGCTATTGCCTGGCAGTGTCCCAACTGTGTCCCTCTGGAAGTCAAGGATTTCCCTGCCAGTCCATCATTAAGGTACTTGTGTATTGACAATAGTCTACTGACAGTTAAGCAATGTATTTTATTGTAAAAGTCTATCATCTTTATATGCAGGAGATAAATCATAGCAACTTATTTGACTAGGCTACAACAAAAGCACTTAATTCTTTATATTTGCTTGATATCAGGATTCTAATGCTGAGATGTGTTTGATTTCTTGGAGAAAGGGGACCTTTTCTTTTCTTTTCTTTTCTTTTCTCTTTTTTAAGAAAGATAAGACATACCATGGAAGGAACAATTTCTAAGAAAGGATTTATGCTCGTACACAGTCATTATTTTCAAAGTACTGATGTTTACCAGGTTTCCATCTATTTCTTACATGTCTTCTTTCTGGAGGCCCATTGTTCAAGCATCAGATGGTTTCAGTGGCATGGACAAGTTAACAAGTCTGCATCTAACATTGCATTCCCATAATAGTAGAACTGCAGCCTTCAACCCTTGGGGTCCTGGAAAGGGTATGACTCCTCGTCCAATGTAATAATGTAGAAATGTTTCCCAGATGCAGGGTAAGAGGTGGAAAAATTTCCACCTCCTGTGTTTTGAACATTCTTGGAAACAATGCTATGGACAGTGTAGGAGGCACAAGCAGTCCAATGAAGATAAAGTGTTGCACTTTGTTGCATTCTATTCAAGATTCTATTCAACATTTTACATCCGTATGTACTAGATTCTTTCATTGTATTTTTCAACAGATGTTTCAGTATCATTTGGAGTATTTGCAGAAACATACAGACTAATGTGTAAGTAAATATTAGAACCAATAATTAACTTAGGAACTTGTAACATACATATTCATGAATAAAAGCAAATAAAGAAGGGAGAATCAAAATTTAAAAAGAAATTATCTCATTTTAATTGTTTCAATAGTATATATAGTAATAGTTATCTAAAAACTTATAAACTGAACTGTATTTCTAGTAATATTTTATGGAGTTCCTTAATAATTAAACCTATATTATATAGATGTTCTACATCTACATTATAACACTCAAAACTTAATTTTAAAATTTTTTTTGAAAATCTAATTAAAATCAGTAGATAATATGAGAACAGCATCTACAATAGCATTGTTAAGCAGGAGACTCTAAATTACAATTACAAATGACATCAGCAAAATTTCAATAAAGAGCTATATCTTTTTTAAAAATTTATTTATATTACATCTCAATTGTTATCCTATCCCTTGTATCCTTCCATTCCTCCCTCCCTCCCATTTTCCCCTTACTCCCCTCCCCTATGACTGTGACTGAGGGGGACCTCCTCTCCATGTTTATGCTCATAGGGTATCAAGTCTCTTCTAGGTAACCTGTAGTCTGAGTGACATGGGGACATCCAGGCGACATGGTCAAATACGGGGCACCAGAGTTCCTGTGAAAGTCAGTCCCCACTCTCCACTCAACTGTGGAAAATATCCTGTCCATTGGCTAGATCTGGGTACAGGTTTGAAGTTACTGTGCTTATTGTCCTTGGCTGGTGCCATAGTTTGAGCGGGACCTCTGGGCCCAGATCTGCCCATCATAATGTTCTTCTTGTAGGTTTCTAGGACCCTCTGGATTCTTCTAGTTCCCCATTCCCCGATGCTTCTCTCACCTAGAGTCCCAGGAAAGAGGAACATACATTCATTGCTAGTGAGAATGCAAACTAGTACAACTGCTTTGGAAATCTATCTGGTGCTATCTCAGAAAACTGGGAATAAGGCTTCCTCAAGACCCAGCTATTCCACTCCTTAGAATATACCCAGAACATGCTACAGCACACAACAAGGACATATGCTCAAACATGTTCATAGTGGCCTTACTCATAATAGCCAGAACATGGAAACAGCCTAAGTGTCCCTCAGTAGAAGAACGGACAAAGAAACTGTAGTACATTTACACTATGGAATACTAATCAGCTATTAACAACAAGGAATACCCACAATTTGTGGACAAATGGATTGAACTAGAAATGATCATAATGAGTGAGTTCACCCAGAAGCAAAAAGAGTCACACGGGATATACTCACCTATATCTGGACACTAGCCCAAGGAGCATGTCCCATGAAAGTCTTCACTTAACCAGGAAAGTTGGATAGAGGAGCTACATCTAAAGAGACAGCACACATATTATCAGACTCGTTTCAACCAATCTCTTTTTGTTCAGATGCCTGGAGTTAGAACAGTGCAGTATTAACACATGAGTTTCTAGGAAGCCTTGATGAAACTACACATGTGTGAGCTTATTATTTTTATACAATTTTATTTCTGGTTACAGACTGATATTAAAAATGTGATTAACGATAGAAAAACAGGTACATACAACAATATAATGATATATTACAAAAGGTAAATATTCACAGAAGCTTTGTATGCAAAGGCCCATATTGGAGAGCACTTGCTATCCATTTGGTAACATGAGGGAACACTGCTAAGTAGAGAAATCTAAGCATAGAAAGGCTGATACTATTTCATACCGTTCACATTTAAAAATCAGAAAACAATACATGACAATGGATACCAAATCCTTCCCTTGTAAGGCTACTATAAGTCTAGCAAGGGAAGCAAGTTATTCTCCCCAACATACACTTTTAAAGTACAGCTCATCTCTGTGCCATTCAGAGTGCTCAAACACACATAGAAGACAATAGTTTTAGCTTATTCTGTGAAAGTGGCATTACACTGATATAAAAGCCCAGGACAATTTCACATAAAAGAATATCAGCTTCCTTGTGAATATCAAAGACAAATAAGAAATGAGGTGGTAGCATCAAAGCCCAGAACCATATTAAAACAGTAAAGCACATGATTAAAAGAAATTTCTAGAAGGGCTTAGGTGGTTGAAAATTAGGCTTAAATTCAGTATCAAATAATAGTTATTGAAAGCAAAGAGACAAAAACATAAAAGCCTAATTCCTACGGAGATATGATATGGTTTCTGTTTTCTCAAATAAATTAATAGATGTTCATCAAACTCAATCAAAAGAAGGTCAGCAAATGTTGAGTAGACAAATTGTGTCTTAAATGGTATTTTTCATAACTATGTAAGAAAAGTTTGGAAAATTCTGAATCAGGCCAATGCTGGAAATGGAAGGAAATATCTTCTGTTGTGGCTGAGTTTTGCAATATAAACTAAAAAATAAAAACTCTATTGCATGATTGACTCTGATCTTCCCAAGTAGGGTAAATACTTAATTTTGTTAAAACCTTTTTTGAAAATGTAATAAGAATAAGTGAAGCATGAAAATAACTTGATATCTCCAAAGTAAATGAAGTTTCTATTTCTCATATTTTATACCTAGAAATATTTGAGAATAAAAACTTTTATATAAAGCAATAAAGACAGAAAACATAGAAGAAATCACAGGATTTTGTTTAATACTCAAATAGGAAGATTTTTACTTCATATGATATTAATTAAGGCATAGATAGGAAAATAAAGACAGTCCATTTCATCACACAGCACCCAAAATCTTTGGAGAATGGAAGCGCATTCTGACATGGTCCTTTAAGACAGTGGATAAGCATTAGTCTCTAAATGTATATAGCATCTCTGAGGCACACAGGGCAGAACAGTGGCATAGGGGAGGCGCAGTATGTTCACAATGTGAAAAACACAAGTGCAAAGACAAGTATGTTAGTCACCTAAAATAACATGCAACTTTAAACTATAGTATGTCATTGTGTTTCGCCTATGTGGTAGACAGACACTGAACAGGTTAGTATTATGAAAAACTGGCACAACCTTATCTCATTACAGTGAGAAGTGAAGATCTCCAAGCAGTGTAGGGAAGTTTACTATTCTATTAATTAATTATTTACCTATGTATTTCCTTGTTTATTTATAAGCCTTGTGTTGTTTATGATGATGACAGATGGCTACAGAATGAATATTCAGGACTGGTCTTGAGCTACTGACATCCTCTTATTTCACCTTCTTTAATGATAACCTTATATGCAATTAACTACTAAATGAGTCAGGAGAATTATCACTCAAATTCCCAAGTCCACGTAGCCTTTGACTCACATATGAGATTAGAATTGAGGTGAAAATGTTAGGCATAAATTTAACACTGATATCAGTGTATAATAACTTATCTGCATCTCCGGAATAAGTATTTTACAGAATGTGGGTTTTGTGTACATTTTAGGGCAATACTGTGTGTGATTGTCATTATTAGATAACTCTGAATCAGTGTATATTTTCATGTTATTTGGAATAAGCCATAAATATGAATTTGGTTACAGGTTCCACACACATTTCTCTCTGTCTGTCTGTCTGTCTGTCTGTCTCTCTCTCTCTTTCTCTCTGGGTGTGTGTGTGTGCCTGTGTTTCTAATCTACTAAAATGACAAGAGCAACAACTTCTCATCTAAGATTAATTTTTAAATTTTCTATTAAGTTGCCTTTCTCAAAAAAAAAAAAAAGGATGCAAAAATATGTTCAGGTGTTGTGTTAGGATACTATGTATAAAAAATATCAAAACCAGTAGAGGCTTGTAATTATAGCAACTTACAGCTTTGACAAATGTTACATCCCTAAACAAACCAATCTGTTCAGCAACAGAGACAATATATGATGTCCATCATTTTCTCTTATGCATTTTATGCTAGCAGTAGACCAACATAATTTTTTTTATTTCAAACTTCAAGTTAACCTAATGAGGCTCTGCTACTTCCCTGATAGTCTTGAGTCAAAACAAAGCTCTTTAAGGAAAATATAGTATATAAATCAAAGCAGAAATTTTATAAAGTCAATTTTCTAAGAACATTACACAATACAAGACTGTCAAATAAATCTTTAAGTAAGTTTCTTTTCAAGAGATACAGATAGAGCTTTTCTAAAATTAATTAAATGCACTCTTAAATTTTTTAATTATTTAAATCTTTAAAAATTAAATTATTTTTCATTAAAAGGTTTAAAATAGTTACGGCTGTCTGTAACCTTACAGGAAATGGGTTTATTATGTAATTAATTTTAAATATTGATCATTTATTCATAGCATGTGATTTAGCATAATCATGTTCTCCAAAATGAGCCAATGCAAATCCTAGAGCTCTCACATCTAACATCCCTTTGGGACAAAAGGAGAAAACCACACTGTATTTATCAAGGAAGTTTCAAATAAGTTTATGCAGGTCCATGAAGCAGAAAAGGGAGGATTCAATATCACTCCAGAATGTCAGAAAAGAGGTAACACATTCTAGTTTTCCTTCATTGATTGCCTATGAGGCTAGGAATGGGCAAGAGTAATAATTAATAATTAATAATTGTAAAAAAGAGCCAAATTGTTAATTAAAAAATATAAAGTCCACAAATGCTACAATATATGAGAATAGATTTAATTTCCATATCCCATTTAAATATTGATTATCAGTGGCATTCTGCTCATGTCTGGCAACAACATTAGGGACATGTATAAATGTTGGTGCTATTACAACCTTTAGATGTTTGTACTGTAACATAAGCTTTGACTCAAAGTTATGTAAGGAGATTGTAAGTACCCCGCCAGTGCACATAACATGTATCCTTGAGCTACAGGTATTGGGGAAGCAAGTAATTGGACTTTCAGAGTTAATGAGAGGTGCTAACGCTAGAAATTCAAAATGAGGCATGATGGTGAATATTAGAGTAACAATTGGAATCAAAGTGATCAATGTTCAAATCATCTATGGCTATACCACCCAGAACATTGCTGATCTCATCGAAAATTTTTAATAAAGCACACTATTACTTAAATACATGGACCTAGAAGATTTAACAGTGTTTTCTTTTTCTTTCTTTCTTTTTTTTTTTTTTTTTTTGGCATGAATAATGAAGCTTATTCTTTTTTATGAAGTTTATTCTTTTTTTCTTTTTTTATTAGTTTATTCATATTACATCTCAGTTGTTAGCCCATCTTTTATATTCTCCCATTCCTCCCTCCCTCGCGCTTTCCCCCATTCCTTTCCCCTATGTCTGTGATTGAGGGAGACCTCCTCCCCCTGTATATGCTCATAGGGTATCGAGTCTCTTCTTGATGACCTATTATACTTCCTCTGAGTGCCACCAGGCATCTCCATCCAAGGGACATGGTCAAATATGGGGCACCAGAGTTTGTGTGAAAGTCAGATCTCCTTCTCCACTTAACGGTGGAGAACGTCCTGTCCATCGGCTAGCCTGGGTAGGGGTTTGAAGTTTACTGCCCATATTTTCCTTGACTGGTGCCATAGTTTGAAGAGGACCCCAGGACCCAGACCCACCTGTAGTTTTCCAGGACCCTCTGGATCCTTCTATTTCCTCATTCTCCCAGGCTTCTCACACCTAAAGTCTCAATAGGATGTCCTCCTCTCTGACCCACTTTCCTGGTAGGTAAAGTTTTCCATGGGGATGTACCATTGGACTAGTGTCTCAATATAAGTGAGTATATACCATTTAACTCTTTTTGCTTCTGGGTGAACTCACTCATTATGATAATTTCTAGTTCAATCCATTTGCCCACAAATTTTAGAAATTCCTTGTTTTTAATAGCTGAGTAGTATTCCATAGTGTAAATGTACCACAGTTTCTTTATCCATTCTTCTATTGAGGGGCACTTAGGCTGTTTCCATGTTCTGGCTATTATGAATGAGGCAGCTATGAACATGGTTGAGCATATGTCCCTGTTGTGTGGCAGTGCATCTTCTAGGTATATTCAAAGGAGTGGGATAGCTGGGTCTTGAGGAAGCCCTATTCCCATTTTCTGAGAAAGCACCAGATAGATTTCCAAAGTGGTTGTACTAGTTTGCATTCCCAACAGCAATGAAGGAGTGTTCCTCTCTCCCCACATCCTCGCCAGCATGTGGTATCAGTTGAGTTATTGATCTTAGCCATTCTGATGGGTGTAAGATGGAATCTCAGAGTTGTTTTGATTTGCATTTCTCTGATGACCAATGAGGTCAAGCATTTATTTGAGTGTTTCTCAGGCATTTGATATTGCTCTGTTGAGAATTCTCTGTTTAGTTCTGAGCCCCATTTTTCTATTGGGTTATTTGGATTGGTGGTGCTTAATTTCTTGAGTTCTTTATATATTTTGGATATTAGACCTTTGTCAGATGAAGGGTTGTTGAAGATCTTTTTCCAGTCTGTAGGCTGTTGCTTTGTTCCCTTGACAGTGTCTCCTGCCTTACAGAAGCTTCTCAGCCTCATGAGGTCCCATTTATTAATTGTTGACATTAAGGCCTGGGCTGTTGGTGTTCTGTTCAGGAAGTTATCTCCTGTACCTATGTGTTTCAGAGTCTTCCCCTCTTTTTCCTCCAAGTGGATTAATGTCTCTGTTCTTAGGTTGAGGTCTTTAATTCACTTGGACTTTGTGCATGGTGACAAATATGGGTCTAATTGCATTTTCGTACATGTAGACATCTAGTTAGACCAGCACCATTTGTTGAAGATGCTGTCATTTTTCCATTGAATGGATTTGGCTTCTTTGTCAGAAATCAAGTGAACAAATGTGTATAGATTCATCTCTGGGTCTTCAGTTCGATTCCATTGATCCACTAGCCTATTGCTGTGCCAGTATGATGCTGTTTTAATTACTGTTGCTCTATAGTACAGCTTGAGATCATGTCTTGAGATTCCTCCCGAGGATCTTTTATTGTATAGGATCGCTTTTGCTATTCTGGGCTTTTTGTTTCTCCATATGAAGTTGAGAATTGTTCATTCAATATCTTCAAAATATTTTGTAGGTATTCTGATAGGGATTGCATTGAATCTGTACATTGTTTTTGGTAAGATGGCCATTTTTACTATTTTAATTCTCTCGATCCACGAACAAGGTAGATCTCACCATCTTCTGATGTCATTTGCAATCTCTTTCTTCAGAGAGTTAAAGTTTTTTTCAAATAGGTCTTTCACTTGATTGGTTAGGTTTATTCCTAGATATTTTATATTGCTTGTAGCTATCGTGAAGGGAGTAATTTTTCTAATTTCTTCCTCTGCCTGTTTGTCATTTGTATATAGGAAAGCTACTAACTTTTTTGAGTTAATTTTGTATCCTGTCAATTTGCTGAAGGTGTTTATCAGCTGTAGGAGTTCTCTGGTGGAATTTTGGGGGTCACTTATATACACTATCATATCATCTGCAAATAGGGATAATTTGACTTCTTCCTTTCCCATTTGGATCCCCTTGATCTCCCTTTGATGTCTTATTGCTATGGCTAGAACTTCAAGAACTATATTGAAGAGACATGGGGAAAGTGGGCAGCCCTGTCTGGTCCCCGATTTTAGAGGGATTTCCTTGAGTATCTCTCCATTTAATTTAATGTTGGCTATTGGTTTGCTGTATATAGCCTTTATTATGTTTAGATAAGTACCTTGTATTCCCGCTCTCTCCAGAACTTTAAACATAAATGGGTGTTGGATTTTGTCAAATGCTTTTTCTGCATCTAAAGAGATGATCATGTGGTTTTCTCTTTCAGTTTGTTTATATGGTGGATTACATTGATGGATTTCAGTATGTAAAACCATCCCTGCATGCCTGGAATGAATCCTATCTGGTCATGGTGAATGATGTCTTTGATATGCTGTTGTATTCGCTTTGCGAGTATTTTGTTGGTTATTTTTGCATCAATGTTCATAAGAGAAATTGGTCTGAAATTCTCTTTTTTTGTTAGGTCTTTGTGGGGTTTAGGTATCAATGTGACTGTTGTCTCATAGAATGAATTTGGTAATATTCCATCCATTTCTATCTTTTGGAATATCTTGAATAATATCAGTATTAGCTCCTCTTTGAAGGACTGGGAGAATTCTGCGCTGAAACCATCTGGTCCTGGGCTTTTTTTTTGGTTGGGAGACTATCAATGATTGCTTCTATTTCTATAGGTAAAATAGGGCTATTTAATTTGTTTATCTGGTCTTGATTCAATTTTGGCAAATGGAATTGATTGAGGAAATTGTCCATTTCACTTAGATTTTCAAATATTGTGGCATAAATGCCTTTAAAGTAGGTTCTTATGATTCTTTGTATTTCTTCGGTATCTGTTGTTATGTCTCCCTTTTCATTTCTGATTTTGTTAATTTGGATAGTGTTTCTCTGTCTTTTAGTTAGATTGGCTAATGGTTTGTCTATCTTGTTAATTTTCTCAAAGAACCAGCTCTTGGTTTTGTTGATTCTTTGGATTGTTCTCTTTGTTTCTAATTTATTGATTTCAGCCCTGAGTTTGATTATTTCTAGTCGTCTACTACTCTTAGGTGTTTCTGCTTCTTTTTTTTCTAAAGCTTCCAGATGTGTTGTTAAGTCGTTTATGTGGGATGTTTCCATTTTCTTTTTAAAGGCACTGAGTGCTATGAATTTTCCTCTATGTGATCAATTTTACAGAATGTTCCATGGGGAGCTGAGAAAAAGTTATACTCTTTAGCATTTGGGTGGAAAGTTCTGTAGATATCTGTTAGATCCATATGATTCATGCTATTGGTTAATGAAGTTATTTCCCGGCTTGGTTTTTGATTCAAAAACTTATCCTTGAGTGAAAGTGGGGTGTTGAAGTCTCCCACTATTAATGTGTGGGTATCGATGAGTGGTTCAAGCTTTGTTAATAACTCTTTTACAAATGTGGGAGCCCTTGTATTAGGAGCATAGATGTTCAAAATCATGATGTTTTCTTGATTGACTTTACCTTTGATGAGTATGAAGTGTCCATCCTCATCCCTTTTGATTAATTTTGGTTGAAAGTCTATTTTAATAGATATTAGAATTGCTACCCCAGCTTGTTTCTTGTGACCATTTGCTTGGAATATTTTTCCCCAGCCTTTTACTCTGAGGCAATGTCTGTGCTTGTGGTTGAGATGTGTTTCTTGAATGCAGAAGAATGTTGAGCCATGTTTATGCATCCACTCAGTCTGTGTCTCTTTATTGGAGAATTGAGACCATTGACGTTGAGAGATATTAATGACCAGAAATTGCTAAGTCCTTTCATTTTTGGCATTTGTAATAGTCAAGATTTTGTGAGGCTGTGATTTTGCGATGGTATAGTTACCTATTTCCTATGTAGTTTTGGTTGTAGTTTGATCCATTGGGGTGGAGTTTTCCTTCTAGTAACTTCTGTAAAGCCAGATTTGTGGATAGGTATTGTTTGAATTTGTGTTTGTCATGGAATATCTTGTTTTCTCCGTCAATGGTTATTGATAATTTCGCTGGGTATAGTAATCTTGCCTGGTATCTGTGTTCTCTTAGGGTTTGCAGAACCTCTGTCCAGGCCCTTCTGGCTTTCATGGTCTGTGTTGAGAAGTCCGGAGTAATTCTGATAGGTTTGCCTTTGTATGTTACTCAGCCTTTTTCTCTTGCTTCTTTTAATATTTTTTCTTTGTTCTGTATATTTTGTGTTGTTATTATTATGTGGCAGGAAGAGTTTCTATTCAGGTCTATTCTATTTGGTGTTCTGTATGCCTCTTGTATGCTCATATGCATCTCCTTCTTCAAATTGGGGAAATTTTCTTCTATTATTCTATTAAAGATATTTTTTGGGCTGTGGAGTCAGTTGCCTTCTCTTTCCCCTATCCCTATTATTCTCAAGTTTTGTCTTTTCATGGTGTCTTTGATTTCTTGAATGCTCTGTGTAAGGCACTTTTCAGATTTAGAATTTCCCTTGATGGATGTTTCCAGTTCTGTGACTGTATCTTCAATCCCGATATTCGTTCTTCCATTTATTGCAATCTCTTAGATAAGGCCACCTCTGAGATGCTTGCTTTCTTTTCTGATGCTTCTCGATTACGTTTTTCTTCCGTGTGTGCCTTAATGATACCTTCCATCCTTATCTTCAGGTCTTGAATTGTTTTAATGATTTCCTTCATCTGGTTATTTGTATTTTTCTGAAATTCTTCAAATGCCTCTTTATATGACTCTTTTAAATCCTCAGCCCTCTTGTTTGCCTCCTCCAGCATTTGTTTACAGATTTTATTTGTTTCTTCCCTTATCATCTTACTTACTAAGGATTTGAGGTCATTTTCTTGTATATCAATTGTTGTTGGGTTCTCCAGGTTGCTTTCATTGGGATTGCTGGGATCTGGAGATGCCAACCTGTTTTGGGATTTGTTAGCATTCTTTCGCTGTCCTCTTGTCATTTTGGTGACTGTGGTGTTGGGAGGTGGTTTGTAGTGACCTTCCCTGTTTGAGAGTGGGTAATTGATGTCTGATTATAGGTAGGGTACCCTTGCCTGTGGGGATCAAGAAGTATTTCCCTGGACCAGGCAGGTGATTCAAGTTCTACTCCTAGAGATTTTTCTCAACACCTTAGGCTCCAGGCTGCGTCTTGCAAAGTAGGTTTCTGTTTGGGCCTTTTCACCTTACTATTGTAGTTCAGACCAGCAGTTTTGGGCTCTAGAGTAAGGTCAGCACACAAGCTCTCTGTTTGTGTAGGTTGATCCCAGCTGCCTGTCTTTCCTGTTGCTTTGTAGCCAAGACACCGGGTGGATCAGATCTTCTGGGCTACAGCTGTCGTTTAGCTCTGTCTCTGTGCTATGTAGGAGCATGCAGCCTCTCCCATGAATTTGGGAGTTCTTGCTGGGTCTGCATGAACTGACCCAGCTAGGATCTGCCTGTTGGAGATTACAGGATCAGTGCCTGGTGGGCCTGAGACAATATGGTTTTAGGCCACTGGCAGTATCCTAGGAGGCAGCAATTTCCACGCCCCTGTAAGCCAGGACACTCCCAGACAATGGCGATTCAGATCGCTGGCGGGAATCCCCTGTATCTTCTCTTTCTGCCAGTGACAGCCAGTATACTCCCTGCTCACTGTAGGTCAGCAATTAGACCCTGCAAGCACGACCTACGGCTCCCTATATCGTGGGAGGTCCTGTCGCACCCGCCAGAATGGACCCAGCTAGGTTCTGTTGTTTGCAGAGTGCCGGTTCAGTGTCGGCAGGCCGGGCGGGCAGCTGGTGACAATGGCGATTCAGACTGCTGGCGGGAATCCCCTGTATCTTCTCTTTCTGCCAGTGACAACCAGAATGCTCCCAGCTTGCTTTAGATCTGCAGTTAGACGCCAGAAGCAAGACCCACATCTCCCGGTAACGTGGTCGGTCCCACTGGGCTATGGGAGCAGTCCACGCTGGTTTCTAACTGCCTCTGTTTGTAGGGTCAATCCTTTGTGTCTGGGTTCAGATTGGGCCCAGGATGTGGAGCGCGCGAGCTCCACGCCAGCTCTAGCTGTTTTTGGTGAGTCCCACCATCTGTGTTTCCACTCGGGCTAGGCAGGTGACCTCCGCAGTTTGGCATGGTGTGGATGGAGAAGTTCAATGGTAGTTTCACCCTATTCGCTGAGACTCCTCAGGTTGGGGGCTCCAGAAAATCCCCTTCCCACATGGCAAGTTTGGGTTTTTTGTGCCAGCTGCAGCTTGGTTGTGGATTCTGTTTCAGAGTTTGGGGTATGCGTTTAGCACCTCCGGGCTGCTGCTTGTCCTAGGGATAGACCCACTGGTGGTCTGCAGAGTTTGGGGCCCCACTCACCTACAGTTCTCAAAATTCCACAGTCTGTGGCTCCATTCATGTCTCTGGTCACCTCGGAGTAGATCAGCTATGGTGCATACTGGTCAACGCCATCTTGCGAATCCCCCAGTGTTTTCTTAAGAATTAGAATTACTCTGTAGTATTTTAAATTATTTTTGTCAATTTAATATTGATAGTTTCTTAATGACAAATAAACTCTTAAGATTTAATTCTCTGGGAGAAAATAGTAAACAAATTTTTAACCTTTCCTTTTATTAATTTTTAAATTGTGGAAATTAGATTTGTACACACATTTTAAAATGTGAGGATATGCATTATACTTACATATATTTGATATATTCACAAAAATGAGATATTTTGACTATAAATAGTTTAGTTCACTGCCAATTTGCATTCTTGTTATTGCATAAATATTTGTATTTTGGTTTTCAAATCTGTATGTTGATAGTCAATCCTTAGTGTGACATTAGGGTGTTATTAGATAGGGAGAGAAATCTCTTGGCAGCTATGTGTGCCATTATAAGAGATATCTCAGAGAATTAGCTTCCACTTTCCAACCAGGTAAAAATAAAGACACAGATTATGCTGCATGAGATTTTCTAATTATTTGACCATATTTTCTCTCAGTGTTTAGAACTGTGAGAAAGAAGTTTGTATTATTTGCAGTCAGCTCATCATTTAGCTTATTACTGTGTAGAAGCAGTTTCCTTTCAGATAAAAATTAGTCAGTGCCCCAATGCTCAGTGAATGATCTCAGAAAAATATATGGCAAAATTACATAGATATTACCTTTAATCATACAATAGTCTTAAACTTTACATGCAAGTTCTATTGAATAATTTTGAGACTGTGGGTAAAACTATAACAAAAGAGGATTCAAAATGGAAATTTAGCAAGTCATTCATTTAAAATAATTACTAGATGCAATACTGACCACAAAATTGTGGGAGTAACCAATCACTATTTATCACTATCTGAATGGAATTAAGGTCCTCTCCATTGACATGAAACTATGTTGAATACTCCTTACTGGCCAAGAGCCCAGAGGAACATCAGATACTACTGTTCTGCAAAAGGAGCATAGTAATAAAATGACTACTAACAATATTCTGCTACAATCAGATATTAGCTGTGCATCTGTAATCAAAGATGTTTGCTCCTGCAGTAGATGAGGAAAAATTTAGAGATTCACACTAGACTGTGTGAGGAGAGTGAGAGGCCTTGGAAAACTCAGTCCTACATGGGATGTCTCTATCAGATCTCTCTCCACAGGACGTGGGGCAGTCCGCAGAAAAAGAGACAATAAGATGAAAGAGTCAATGGTGATGGTAGACACCAGGGAACAAGGCCTTCTAGACAAAGTAGTACTGACATACATATGAACTCACAGAGACTGTAGCAACATGTGGAGGGCATGCACACGTCTGCACGTGATGAAGTCCCAGTGCTGAGAGAAGGAGCAGACGCAAGCCCCCATCCTTAACCCAGAAGCTACCTTCAATTGATTATCATCTGCAAAGGAAAAATTAGTTGTCTTTAAAGGAGTCTTACAGGGTATGAAAACTACTTTGAGGGTAAGCACATGCCCACAAGAAGATACTCAATACAAAATAAAGTCAATGGTATTTGTGGTCATAGAGGTGTTTGTTTGTTTGCCTTACAATGGTTAGTCTGGGTTTTTTCCATACAGATGAATTTTTTTTGTCTTATATCAAAGTTATTAATTTTGTTTTTAGGGTGTGTGTGTGTGTGTGTGTGTGTGTGTGTGTGTGTGTGTGTGTGTGTGTGTGTGCCTCAGAATCTGTATTTTTTTTTCTTATGATTTATTTTGTCTCTTTTTTTTGTTTGGTTATTTGCTTGTTTTGTCCTATTATGATTTGCATTTAGTTTATCTCATATTATTTTTTCAATGCCCATTTGTATCCTAATGACACAGAGATAGAATGGGTGTGGAATTGGGTGGATGGGCAAGTGGAAAGAAGATATAGTAACCAGAATATATTGTATGAAAATAAATATATTTTTAAATAATGTTATAATACAAGAAAGTATTTTACCTTAACAATCTCCCCCTCGCCCCAAAAGAATCTGGACAAGAATACCCTGAAGAGAATTTTTGAAAATTTTGGTAGGGATGCTGATGGTAGGTTTTCACAAGTGATTGCCTGTGGCAGGAGAGAGGGTGGGAAGGACACAGTTTTCTTCAAGGAACTGGCCACTAGGAGTTTGACCATCCTCCAGAGAATATGGGAAATACAAATTGAACTTGATATTTTTTCCTTTGTGTTGGGGGAGGTCACAAAAGTGTGGGTAGACTGGAAGGTGAGTTGGGCCAGGTGCATTATGTGCAGTTTCTAAAGGATCAATAATAGTATTATGTTAATAGACAGAAGTGGGATATTTAAGTATGACAGTTGGTTCTATAGAATTCCAGAAACAATTCTGTCCACTATAAAATGTATATTTTCTTTTATGTTTGAGAATAATTCTATAATTCCCTTTACTTTTCCTCATTTCATACTGACTCATCTATCATATATCCTTCTTTTCTCTATTTCTTTTTCAAATTTATGACCACTTCCTTTATTAATTGCTGTTCTATGTAACATATGTATATATATATATATATATATATATATATATATATATATATATATATATATATATATTCTTTTATTTATATATATATATGTGTGTATATAAATGTTAGTAGTGTATATATTTTTGGACTGACCATTTGGTATTGGATAACCACTTGACTTGCTTTTCCATGGAGAGTACTGTTTCTCCTGCCAGTAGCTTTAGTGGCCTGTTTTCTCTGTG